>NC_136793.1:45995844-46263556 GCF_951216825.1 Electrona antarctica
TGTGTGCCTGCCTGCCTGCCTGCCTGCCTGCCTGCCTGCCTGCCTGCGTGTGTGCGTGTCTGTCTGTCGTGTGAGAACTTTAAGAGTCCCAGTTTTATTGTTATCATTTAGTTTTTTGGCTGACAACTGTGGAAAATATATTATTCTTATATATTTGTATATATATTAATGAATTCGCTTCCTGCAGGACGGGATGGGGTAGTTGTACGCTACTGTATTTTAACCTAAGTCATAATGGTGGTACGTGGAGAGCCAAATATTTTCTGAGGTGGTACTCGGTGTAAATAGGTTGAGAATCACTAGTCTAAACTAAGTGCCAGACTTAACTAACTTAAGAAACACTACTGTACGTACTACTAAACTGTACTTACCAGACAGATCAGGAGTCCACTCATCGTCTTCTCCGCTCTCGTTCTCCACTTCATCGCTTGGTCTCCTGTCACTGGAACGCACTTCTGCTCCTTCCGTCGCCTGAACACCTGCATGAAGAACACACACATTTGACTTTTATTTGGATCTGCACAAAAAGCACAATACACAACAGATCCAAACACTGGTCAGAAAAAGGTTACATTACGGTCAAACCGCAGACAATTATGATATAATGTTAGAAATGCAGTGCATGCATGTGAAAAAAAGAAAGGTATAAAAAGGGCTCATTCTTTTTAGTTTTTGTTCACAAAGTATTGTTTAAATGCAATGCATTTGTACAGTAGGCCTATGTGTGTTTTCCTTTTTTCTTTTTCTTTTTTACATTTATTTCTTATAATTTGGGGGGGGGGGGCATGAAAAAACAATTCTAATAAAAAAGCAAAATCAAACATATTAGAAAGTGAGATATCCCTTTCAGTAACACAGTACTACTGTAAGGGGACTGTAGCAACTGTGGCTCAGGAGGTAGAGCAGGTCGTCCAATGATCCATGGGTCGGCGGTTCGAATCCCGGCTCCTCCTGTCTACATGTGTCCTGTCTACATGTGTCTTGCCCAAGTGTCCTTGGGCAAGACACTGAACCCCAAATTGCTCCCGATGAGCTGGTTGGTACCTTGCATGGCTTCCGCCGCAATCGGTGTATGAATGGGTGAATGTAATGCACAATCTATGTAAAGCGCCTTGGATAAAGGCGCTATATAAATGCACCATTTACCATTTAGACATACCAGACAGATGAGGCGAGCAGGTTTTTCCCTGAGTCCTGTGTCTCCTCACAACTTTCAGAGCTTTAGACTTCAGACCTGATGGGTGGGGCAGTTATAGAAGCAAATATGACAGATCAACATATTTGTGGGGGAGACACAGTGTTGGTTATCGGCAGGGCCGGTCCTGAGCAATCTGGCGCCCCAAGCAGGATTCCCCCCCCCCCCCCCACCCCCCCCCCCCCCCCCTCAAAAAATAAAAAAATAAAAAAAGTTTTTTTTTTTTTTTACTCTGTCCCAAAAATTGAGGAGACACTGTGGAGGCACTGGGGGGACAGTGGGGACACTGTGGGGCACTGGGGGTCCATTGGGGAGGCACTGTGGGGACACTGGGGAGGCTCTGTGGAGGCACTGGCGGGACACTGGCACTGGGGAGACACTGGGGAGGCACTGGGGAGGCACTGGGGAGGCACTGGGGGGGCACTGGGGGGACACTGGGCAGACAGAGTTGGGACAGAGTAAAAAAACAAAAACCAAAAAAAAGTAAAAAATAAAAATAAAAATAAAAGTTTCTTTTTTTTTTTTTTTTTGGCGCCCCTCCCCCGTGGCGCTCGAAGCCGTTGCTTCGTCGGCCTGTAGGAAGAACCGGGCCTGGTTATCGGACATTTAAAATTAAGAAACTGTCTATATATTTACTATAATTTGAGCATATTCACATACTGTTGCATACTGTTGCTTGTACACAAACAGTCCTCCTGTGTCGTTTCAGATGACTCGGGCGTCCAAAGACTTTGCCACACTCCGTACAAGTAAAGCATTTCTTCCCTGTGCCACTCCTCGTGGATGGAGTTTGTTTTGATGATCTCTGGCCCTGGGACAGCTCGTTGCGGGCAGACAAGCGTGGTCCCTCCACATTCTGCGTCTTCTGTGAGTTTGGTTTAAAGCTGACTCATCGTCCATGTTCTCATCGCTCTCCATTGGACACGTCCAGCTTCCTGCGATGTCTTCACCAGAACCGTGTGAAGAGAGGAGCCGCTCATCATCACTGGTTGGTTGTGATGCTACACAGTCCTCTGCGTCAGCTTGTGCTTTCGTGTGTTCAGCTGAGGTGCTGGCTACAGGCTCTTTCTCTCTGCTTTCATCATCTTCTTCAGTTTCCACTGCTAGTGGTAATGTCAACGATGACCCAGCAGCCACCTCTGCTCTCTGAAGTGGCTCTTCTTCCTGTTCCTGTGGTATCTGCGGAGGCTCTGGTTCCCTCCGGATGGGACTGGAGGTCCTCTCTTCGTGTTCAGTGGGACACACAGGCAGGAGAGGGAACTCTGGACAAACGTGCATGAAGTTAGAGTTGTTTTAGCTTGAGAGAGGTCACTATATCTATTTGAAACAGACACGCTACTTGAAAACACAGCTATACAATGAACGGAAGAGCTCATATAATATCAGCTCTACAGAGAGGGGGAGAGAGAGAGAGAGAGAGAGAGAGAGAGAGAGAGAGAGAGAGACAGAGAGAGAGAGAGAGACAGAGAGATGCGTGAGAAAGTGATGTACCTAGTACCTGCATATTCCATACGTCTAACGTATCCGGATCCATATGTAGGCCTAAGTCTATATGATGTCAATGTTAACCGATCAGCCTCCTGTGGTCTTTGAAGTCGTTCCTCCTGCTGTTCCTCTGGTTCTAGTTTCACCTGGACCAGAGTCACCAGGCTGGGACTGCTCTCCTCTTTACACACAGGAATGAGTGACAGATCTAGAAGGAGAGGTGAGGTAACGTCAGCAGAGAGCAAAGAATTAAGAACGCCCACCCCCAATTAGCCTCATAGCGGCACTATAACAGGCCGCTTCACATTTTGGCCTATGACTCTTGAGCCGCGGATAAATGTATAGGCCACACCCGTTTAGTATTTTCTACAAAACACCGCTTTTGCAACTCCTCCTTTTCTACAAAATAGGTAGGCCTACACATGATCTCTGTCATGTGAACATGTATGAAGTATGATTCCGATTTAGCCTACGATTGCCTTCCAAAGTTTGCAGGAGTGGCTCATTTGACAAAGATCAGTCTGGGTAAAGTTGTATGGTGCCTGAGAGAGAGAGAGAGAGAGAGAGAGAGAGAGAGAGAGAGAGAGAGAGAGAGCGCGCGCGCGCGCGCGCGTGTGTGTGTGTGTGTGTGTGTGTGTGTGTGTGTGTGTGTGTGTGTGTGTGTGTGTGTGTGTGTGTGTGTGTGTGTGTGTGTGTGTGTGTGTGTCGCTAACAGTCCTCCAGGAGGGAGCAGAGTTCAGGTCTGCTGAGCTGCCGGATATCTGCTTCACACACACACACACACACACACACATACTGGTTTTTGTGGTTTGTGGGGACCAACATTTTTTTCATCCCTCGTGGGGACCACCCTTTCTAAAGGTTATACAGCTATGAAAAAAATCAGGTATAACAACTATGGCTTTGTAAGCTTATACACGACTTTAAATATCAGAATTGATGAAGTAATTGCTGGACCATGCCATATGGGGACTTGTGAAAAATCTGGTTAACATGGTTGATGGGGACCTCATTTGAATATCATTTAAATAATTCACACAAGGTCCGCTCTAATGTGATTAATGGGGACCTTGCAACAAGTGTAATTACTAACTAGTAAAACGCCCTTAATGACTTAATACTAGTATTAAAATGTTATTGCCTTCTTTCATGTCCAATGAATTTGTAATTAAGTTATTAAGGTAACATACCATATGGGAAAATAATAATAATAATAATAATAATTCAAAACCATAACCAATTCAAAAATAGCTAAAACATAATTCAGTTTTCCAATTAAAAAATAGCCAATCTACAAGCTCAAAACGCATCAAAGCACAACACATTTTGAGCTTGTAGACTGCTATTTTTGCTATTTTTGACAGTATATGCATTGTGACCCCCTGGAGTGACTGAAAATATAGTGGCCCTCTCCATCATCAAAGTTGCCCAACCCTGACATAGATAATGCACAATGTTGACATAAATAAATGACACATAAATTGTAGAACAACAATTTTAATTGTACAAGCGAACAAATTGGTACTAATATCCTGACTACGCCACCTCTCGCTTGTTGAGGGGGCAGGAGGAACCCCTAGAGTGTAAACTTTGACCAACTTCCCCTTTAACAGGAACAATGTACGAGAGGCATTTGTGGAAAATGTAACAACTTTATTTATATATAACTACACAGTATATATTAAAAGGTTAGGGCAATACATCAGTGAGGCAGATAAGATAATAAAGTGAAAAGTTTATAATTAGCTCAAATACATTTTGGGAAAGAAAGGGGACAGGCCTAGCACGAAAAAAAACTTGTTCAATACAACAATAAAATCAATACAAAACATGCAGTGCAGGGGGTTAACAAATACACACCAATAAAACCCAAACCAATAAAAGACAGTCATACTAAATAGTAGATAGATAGTAGGTATTTAGAACACACTTTCAGTTCTGTGATATATGGGGACATTTAACACACTTTAAGCTAATGTGCATCACCATAACAATGACCACAAGGTGGTGCCATTTGATTGTTAGTTTGTGATATCATGCAATTCTGTATCAACTGTTCTCTCTCAATTTTCAATTCAATTCAATTCAAAGGAGTTTTATTGGCATGAGAAAACGTACGTTTACATTGCCAAAGCAGCACCAACAGACATCTGGAAGAGATGCGTTGGTCAGCGTTCCAACAAGATCGTATTTCATGAAAAAGTTAAAATGATAATTCACCTCAGACACCTGTCATGCTATTGTATATTGCAAGTGTTGAACAGAAAGAATTTGTCCCGAATGGTTGATTTATTGTAATTGCCCTTCTTGTTAGGTGAACATTTCTTGCTGACTATGGACATACAATCCACATTGATCAAACAAAATAACAATAGGCAAATCCATTGGCCAAAAAGTTTAAGTGCCATGATTTTTTCCCCCTAAAGCGTGATCATTAGGTACTATGACTATACTAGGAGGAAGATTTATTTTTCAAAAAAGTCATCAGAAAGTGTTAAAATTATGTTTTTTATGTTTTTATGACCAGGCCCGATCCGACATTTTCGGGCCTGGCCTAAAAGGCATGCTAATCAGTAGGGCCGGGCCGGGCCTCGGGCTCCACGAAAAAAAAAAAATATATACAGTATTTAGCATTTTTTTTAATAATATATAAAAATAATATTTCTGTTCTGTCTGGTTGTGTAAACCCGACCCGAAGTTTTAGGGCCGGATCGGGTCAGTTAGGGCCTAGTTAAGGCCGGGCCTTAATTTTCAGGCCCGTTGAGAACTCTAATAGACACATACAAAACAGAGAAAGTACAAAACGATTTTAAGGAAAATGGCGGATCAGATTATTGTTATTGTTGTTACTCTCAGTGGTGAAGAGATGTTGTGTTACCTGAACAGATCACCTTCAGGCTATCTTTGGAAGTACGAGAGGCGTGCAGTGTCACACAATCCCCCAGAGAAGGTTCAGATCCCGAACAGCGACCCACATTCCACCACACGGGTCGAACTGCAAAATCAGGGCTACTTATCGAAACAGAAGATCCACAGTCCAGGTGTCTACACACGACGGACGCTAACTTCATGTTGAAGAACCAATCAACCACCGGTAGCCACTCTCCCTGGTGTTGCATCTCCAGCAGCCCAGAACAATGCTCCGTTCCTCCCACCAACCTGACATAATCGGGTCCTGTATAAAGGGAAACAAAATATGGTTATCGTTTAACCCATTTAGGCCTGACGTCGAAATAAAAAAAAACGTTTGCTCTGAAAGAATATATATTCAAAGATTTGTGCCGCATTTTTATGATTTTTCAAAAATAGCAGATCTACAAACTCATAGCGCGCCACGAGCTTGTAGGTCTGCTATTTAAAAAAAAAAAGCTATTTTGTGTTTTTTTATGTTTTTATACTTTAGCTATTTTTCAATAGCTAAAGTATAACATAATGCTTAGTTAAAACACCAAAAGGGGTTCCCGCCCAGAATGGGTTAAATAATATATTATTTTAATAATTGTAAAATAGTAATCCAAAGTGCAGCTTGTATGTGTTTTACTTGAACAGGTGAGTCCAACAGGCTTGTCAGGTGAGCGGCAGGGGTTTCTGATTGAGTCTGACGTTCCACAGTCCCGGAGAACAGACTCGTTGCCTTCACACTGGAACTCTTTTGTCCACATTGGAGCCCCCACTTCTCCATAGAGCGCCCCCTGGAGGACAGAAGGAGGCCCACAGCCAAACTCCCTACAGACCACCTCTGCATCCTGCTGGTCAAAGTCACCTTCACACACTGAGACCCACGACTGATTAGACTTCACCTCCACTCTGCCTGAACACCGACTAGTTCCATTCACCAACCTCACAGACTCTGACAGAGAGAGAGAGAGCGAGAGAGAGAGAGAGAGAGAGAGAGAGAGAGAGAGAGAGAGAGAGAGAGAGAGAGAGAGATTTTAGCTAAGCCCCTCCCCAAACTGCTATGGTCCAATCACAGCTAAGCATAACATGGCATGGGTTAGACGGTAGACCCGAGTGGAATAGTAAGAGAGTGGCGACACGCTTTGATCTCGCCACAAAGCGGGGTGCTATGGGCTATAGTTCCAAACATTGGAACTATTCCATTGAGATAGAATGAGCACTTCCGCATTCCATTGTTACAATGGGAGTCAACGCTAGTGTCGCCACTCTCTTACTAGATTACTCTGGGCTAGACAAACCTCTCCACCAATAGTTTTCCTATTATGATAAAACGTTGTTTAAAAAAAGAAATGTCACGCACATATTTTTCCAGTGCATATGGCAGGTCTTTTTGACTGCAGATTTGGAAGATATTTTGAAGGTCTGATTCCAAAAATGAGCCTGTGTAAAATCCATGATATTTACATTGGAAGGAATGAGCCAGGCTGGAAAGTGTCTAAGTTTGAGAGGGCGGGGCTTAGTGCGTGAGTGCATGTGTACATGTGCATGCGTGCATTCGCTTGCGTGCAGGCAGGCAGGCAGGCATGGCTGGCAGGCAGGCAGGCAGGCAGGCAGGCAGTCAGACAGACAGACAGACAGACAGACAGACAGACAGACAGACAGACAGACAGACAGACAGACAGACAGACAGACAGACAGAGCATCAGGAGACAGCATATAAATGTAAAGTCATCAGCTTCCAGTGTGAGCTTTGACTACAATGATTAATCTAGGACCTGAACCGGATCAATAGAATGTCATCATCAATGCTGACTTTGTGCTTTGCTTCTGACACAATGTCTACCATGTCTATGAACTCTGAAAATAACACAAACAGCAGAGGAAAGAGAGGCAACAACAACACATCAAACCTCTAGTTCTACAGGCGAGGATAACAGTTCATTATAGTGTGACACAAACTGTTTTAAACTATTACTCTCTAGAACAGTTGAGGCTCAGAATCCACTTTATTGCCACATCACAGGGATAAAGAAGTACGTGAAAATAAGTTCTGTCATTTAGGTTTCAGAAAATCAATGTGTGCGTGCGCGCGTGCGTGCGTGCGTGCGTGCGTGCGTGCGTGCGTGCGTGAGGTCATTGGTCAACAGTTCACTATGTGACAGATGACCTGTTTTTGCTAGGAATTTTCTAGGAAAACATTACAATTAAATTATACCCCTAGCCCTAAGCTGAGTGTGTCCCTGCATGCTCACATGTACTGTAGGGATGTTCCATATTGACTTTTTTTGCCGATATCCGATATCCCGATATTGTCCAACTCCTAATTTCCGATGCCGACATCAATCTTCAATCAATCAATCAATCTTTATTTATATAGCACATTTCATACAACGAGTGCAGTTCAAAGTGCTTTACAGTAAGAGCAAAAATATAACAAGAAAGAGCAAAACACAACAAGAGAGCATCAACTACATAGTAATAACAAAAAGAGCGACTAAAACAGGAAAAGGACATGCAATGATCTAGTTAAAAGCAATGCTAAAAAGGTGTGTTTTAAGATTTCGTTTAAAAATGTCCACAGATTCAGAGAACCATAGATCCCTTGGCAGGCTGTTCCACAGCACAGGGGCATAGTAGCTAAAGGCGGCTTCTCCATATTTCTTAGTGTTAGGGGTCTCTGGAATCTCTAGGAGACCAGCACTAGTGGATCTAAGGCAGGGGTGGGCAACTTTGACGATGGAGAGGGCCACTATATTTCCACACTCACTCCAGAGGGCCACATTGCATATTACTGTCGTAGCACAAATAGCCGATCTACAAGCTCAAAATGCATCGCTGTGCGACGCATTTTGAGCTTGTAGATCGGCTATTTTTTGCTATATTTGAATTGAAATCCTGAATAGTTTTTTTTAATTTAATTTCAAATTAATTTAGTTATAGTTATGTTAACTTTATGAACGAAATACAAATACATTGGACATAAAAAAGACAATAACACTTTAATACTAGTAATTAGCTGAAATCTATAATATATCAATGTTCAGATATTAACCTGTGGGCCGTATTACGTGATGGTGGGGGCCGCATGTGGCGCCCGGGCCTCCAGTTGCCCATGCTTGATGTACGGTATCCAGGGTTTGATGAGGCCAGTGTTGTGATCTTCATATCCAGGTGATGATAGTCAGCTCCACTGTGATGCCACTTGAAGGAAAAGGAGTTTTAGCATCATCTAGTGGTTGCTTTGAGATGTGTTCTACTAGGTTCCCTGTGTTCTTATTGGTAGTTGTGATCACATGTTACAAGACAGACCTTCCTTAAGGTTCCTGGTCAGCTTTTGTTTTGAGAAAACACACAGTATGCTCCAGAATATTTAATCGCTTGCCATCCACCTGTTTTGAGCCTTGGAGAAGCTTTGTCTGTGAGTTAATACTACATATTTCATCTTTAAGAATATAAGTAATGATGCATAGTTTTGCAGTTTTTTTTTAGATTAATGTTCAATTGCCTACCATGCCATTTATGACACAGGATCTAACAATGAGTAACAACATGTTAATGCTATTATAGGCTATGTTCCAAAGTGTATACCCATACAAACATTTATTTATTGGGTACAGAGAACAAAACAATGTATGTCAAAGATTGATTATTTTGTCACCACTTTATTTCTAGAAGGTAGCATAGAGCATGTCTGGGGAAGAGGGAGGGGTGGAGCAAAGTATGTTAGATTGTTATTGGTTGAAGAGAGTAAAGACTTCAAAGCAATCATTGTATTCACCCCAGACTGTTTAGTATAAGAAGACTTGGTTTGTGTCATTTCTCCACAACTCCAGGATGTCAATCATTTCTGATCAGATCGGACTGTGGACTCCAGACTTCAGGTGAAGATTAACTCGGTCTGCCCCACCAGGGATAATGTCTGCTGAACAGGAGGACCCCAAAGACCTTAGTATGTTTTCACTACCCCTGTTCTGTTTTTGAGGGGCCCCTCCTATATACAGGTTTAATGTTTGTTTTTAGTTGAATATTTGTTTTAAAAAACGCCATTGACAATGAAGGGAAAATGAACGTCATCTTGTCCCTAACACAAACATTTAAATGCCATTAACAATAAAGAAAATGTAATGTTTGTTTTGTCACCGTTTGTTTTACATCACCATTACATCACCTAATCAACATGAGTTAGACTTTAATATATTAGCGCCCCTCACTTCACACGGGTGTGATCTTTTCCCCCCTCAATATTCTCAGTTGTCATTTTATTCTACATTTTATTCTGAATCTTACATTGTGTTTCATTGCAATTTGACCTGTAGCTTTGCTGTAGGTCATTTTTGTTTTGCATCAGAGCAACAACTAATATCAACTATGGAATGCAAATTTGATTCTAGTAAATGGAATCCACTTACTGTGATTTCACTGAAAAATCTCTGAAAAATCACACCTGTCTCTCATTAGCAGGCAACAGTGCAGCACTATCTCTCTCTCTCTGTTTCTGGCACAACAGCGCCACTTTTGGTACTCATTGGTACTACTGGTGCACATAGTCACATAGGCGGACACGGACATTGCTGTTTGTTGGAGTGGTTGCACCACTCAAAAATACTCCAAATTCTGTCTTTTTGTCAAATCCGTCCGGCGTTCAGATGTGAATAGTGATTTTTGATCGCATCGCAGCCCACATATTACCATTTCTGGTGAAAGATAAACAACATCGCCAGCTGCTAAGACTACAATGTGCTTTCGGTTTCGTCTGTGTGAGGCGTGTGACACACGGAAGCGGGGCTCATATACAGTTGATGTGAATCATGGCGCTGAAGTACATAGACATAAACACTAAATGACAGCTCTCAAAGTGTTAATATCTAGGCTAGATTTGTAGTCATGCAATGTATTATGTTTTTTAAGGTTATTGTTACAGTAGTTCGCTACATGACAGGGATTTGTCAGGGATTTTTGTCATTTTATCAAGTGCTGTCACTACCTATAAACAATCTTTCCTTTGTATGTTTCCAATCCAGTGTCACGTCATCAGGCTGACTTCCCTGTACTACCAGAGATGAATAAACAAAGAAGCTTGGCAAATAAAAAACACCACTGCTGTGATCAGTGTGGAAAACACTTCCCTACCATATCCAAACTTAAAACACACCAGAGAATTCACACTGGAGAGAAACCATATGGGTGTGATCAGTGTGGACAACACTTCTCTCACATGTCCAGCCTTAAAAGTCACCAGAGAATTCACACTGGAGAGAAACCCTATGGGTGTGATCAGTGTGGACAACACTTCTCTCAAATGCCCAGCCTTAAAAAACACCAGCGAATTCACACTGGAGAGAAACCATTTGGGTGTGATCAGTGTGGACAACACTTCTCTCAAATGCCCAGCCTTAAAACACACCAGCGAATTCACACTGGAGAGAAACCCTATGGATGTGATCAGTGTGGACAACACTTCTCTATAATGTCCAGCCTTAAAAAACACCAGCGAATTCACACTGGAGAGAAACCATTTGGGTGTGATCAATGTGGACAACACTTCACTCACATGTACAGCCTTAAAAAACACCAGCGAATTCACACTGGAGAGAAACCCTATGGATGTGATCAGTGTGGACAACACTTCTCTATAATGTCCAGCCTTAAAAAACACCAGCGAATTCACACTGGAGAGAAACCATTTGGGTGTGATCAATGTGGACAACACTTCACTCACATGTACAGCCTTAAAACACACCAGCGAATTCACACTGGAGAGAAACCCTATGGATGTGATCAGTGTGGACAACACTTCTCTATAATGTCCAGCCTTAAAAAACACCAGCAAATTCACACTGGAGAGAAACCATTTGGGTGTGATCAATGTGGACAACACTTCTCTCAAATGCCCAGCCTTAAAACACACCAGCGAATTCACACTGGAGAGAAACCCTATGGATGTGATCAGTGTGGACAACACTTCTCTATAATGTCCAGCCTTAAAAAACACCAGCGAATTCACACTGGAGAGAAACCATATGGGTGTGATCAGTGTGGACAACACTTCGCTCAATTGGCCAATCTTAATTCACACCAGAGAATTCACACTGGAGAGAAACCCTATGGATGTGATCAGTGTGGACAACACTTTGCTCAATTGGCCCACCTTAAAATACACCAGAGAGTTCACACTGGAGAGAAACCCTATGGATGTGATCAGTGTGGACAACACTTTGCTCAATTGGCCCACCTTAAAATACACCAGAGAGTTCACACTGGAGAGAAACCCTATGGATGTGATCAGTGTGGACAACACTTTGCTCAATTGGCCCACCTTAAAAAACACCAGCGAATTCACACTGGAGAGAAACCATTTGGGTGTGATCAATGTGGACAACACTTCACTCACATGTACAGCCTTAAAAAACACCAGCGAATTCACACTGGAGAGAAACCATATGGGTGTGATCAGTGTGGACAACACTTCGCTCAATTGGCCAATCTTAATTCACACCAGAGAATTCACACTGGAGAGAAACCCTATGGATGTGATCAGTGTGGACAACACTTCACTCAATTGGCCCATCTTAATTCACACCAGATAATTCACACTGGAGTGAAACCCTATGGATGTGATCAGTGTGGACAACACTTCTCTAGAATGTCCAGCCTTAAAAAACACCAGAGAATTCACACTGTGATGTGTGTAGAAAAGCTTTCTGTCAATCAAATCATTTAGAAGTTCACAAGGTTGTACACACTGGTTTAAACTGTTCCCTTGTGGTCAGTGTGGAAAGAGTTTTACTACTTCAAAAAACCCAATATGTCATGAGGGTACACACAATGCATCTGTTCAGTGTGAACAGGATGACAAGAGCTTCATTCATTTATGGTGATCCATTATGGTATTTTTTTTTTAAATTATTTTGTTGATTCATTGCAAGTTAACATACTGTTTAAATGACCTATTATTTTTACTTGTAATTCTTATTCACTGAGTCAAGAGTTTTCAGATACATTATTAGAACAGAACATTATGCTGGCGACTTTTATTGGAGTGTGTTAGAGCATTATTAGTAGGCTAGTAGTAGTTTTACTTTTTGTATTTTTTCCCCCCATTGCATCTACTGTATCTACATTCTTTATTTCTGCTTCATTATATCTGACCCTACTTTTCAAATGATACTATAGAGGGTATGCGCATGCTTAAAGTGAATGGCACATCGAGTGGCAAAGCAACAGGCAAAGTGAGTTTAATATTGTTTAATGTTGTTTAATGCAATCAGATATGACTTTTCTGTGTGGATGTATGGGCTGTCAAGGCCAGAAAGTAGTTTTTTGCCACTCAGTAGGTATTCCTGCATAACTTCCTGGTTTGATGATGTCACACGCATACCCTCTATTGTTGTATTGTCTTTGTGGAACATCCACCTACACAAATAATAAGGTTGAGAATTAAATTGCATATTGAGACTTGTTTATTTCTATCTGCATCAAAATTGCAGATAGAAATAAACAAGTCTCAACATGCAATTTAATTCTCAACCTTATTATTTGTTTCACTGTAATTTGACCTGTAGATTAGCTGTATATTAGATGAGCTTTGTCTCCGAGGTTGTTTATGTGTTGTACATTTTAGTTGTAGACAACCTGGAAGGTAATTAATAAACATAGGACCACTAGAGAACATAACATTTATAACACAAATAATAATAAGATGCTGCTATTGTTCTGAAGGAGTTTGGAGCAATCCTATAGGCCTACAAATTACATTTCTAGTGACTTGAATGGCCCTGGAAGTGTTTCAATGGCTCGTCATTGTGAGAAGTACGTGTGTCTGTTTTTTGTTTTCTTTTTTGAGTTTGTCTTGTCTTGTTTAAAAAAAGGAAAATGATGATTCTGTAATTCTGTGTTTTGAATGATGATGTTTGCATGATCATTAAATAAATCTTAAAAAAATAAGTATGTGTCTCTGATGTCTTGGTACAGTGGACAGGTGGTTAGGAAGTGTTGTTTCCACTTCATTTTGTGTGCAGTGGGTGCATAGTCTGTCTTCTCTCTGGAGACAGGTCTGCCTATGACGGCCTCTCTCGATCACAAGACTCACTGAGTCACTGAGTCTGTACCGTACCTAGATATGTCTTTTTTTTTGGGTCAGTCACGGTGCTCAGGTATTCTCTGTTTAGGGCCAGATAGCATTCTAGTTTACTCTGCTTTTGTGTTGCTTCTTTCCAATGTTTCAGATAGTTTTCCTTTTGCTGTTTTATAATTCGGCTTAGTCCACACACACACACACACACACACACACACACACACACACACACACACACACACACACACACACACACACACACACACACACACACTATGGCTGCTTCACGGCCCTCAAGCTCACATCTAGAGTTGGGGCCACTATGCAAATAAATATGTGTCACATTGGACGACAGCCGTTACACTGACCTCTGTTCCGCTGGGATTTCCAGCCACTTTACCATCATAGTGAACATCCCTGGTGGTGCTTATGGAACTGCATGTGTACTTCTCCACCTGGCCAGTGTCAAAGTCCTCCATCTTGACAACCACTTCATGGTTCCTCTCCCCCTGGTCCTCCTCTGTACACTGATAAAAGACACACAGTTTAGACTAGAGAAGTGGTTCTCAAAGTGGGGTCCGATTGAGGGAGTTCCAGGGGGTCCCCAGCTAAATGATAGTTTGGAGGGGACCCTTATGGGTCTGTAATTCGGAGAGTACGCTCTCAGAGTTAAATAAACGTTGATTTTACAATATAAATTGGGGTCTCTGAGATAGAAATTAATTTGGTTCCATTTGTGCTGCACTCTCAGAGTTAAATTAACATTGATTTAACTCCATATGCATACAGTATATGGGCATAAAAGGGACACAGACATAATAACTTTTGTACAACTCTCAGAGTTAATAACATTGATTTAACTCCATATATGGGCGTAAGTGGGACACAGACCTAATAACTGGGCGGGGCATGCATTTCCAACATGCATCGTTCCAAGTAGGCCAGTGCCCAACGGGCACCGCTCTATAGTGTATTCAATTCATCAACATAGAATAAACAAATTAACACAATAATACAAAGTAATCGATTTCCAGCCACTTTTCCATCACTGCGAACCTCCAGGCCTCCGGGAGGAGATGTGTACTTCTCCACCTGGCCAGTGTCACAGTCCTCCAACTTGACAATCACTTGCAGGTTCCTCTCCCCCTGGTCCTCACACTGATAAGAGACACACAGTAGACTCACTAGAGCAGTGCTTCCCAAACATTTCAGGTCGAGACCGAGCAGAGCGCTCAGACGTTTGCCCCAGGACCTATAGTCCTATAGTCTCACGTAGCCAGACAACTATTCCACAATCTCCGAATGCTTATATAGGCAACTGCACCTCCCGAAATCCGAGGAAAGAAGCTGGCATTTCTATTCACAACAATATATTTTAAAAATATCGTTACATATTGTTTCAACATTTCTGCTAAACTGCAAGCTATATGTGCTTAGATTTCGATTTATATTAGGATAAATTTGTGGAGACTGTCAAGACAAAACGGAAGTGGGGAGGATGCTTCACTTCCGCTTTATCGCTTGCTCATGATCAGAGCTTCCGTGCTCCAGACTGTATGACAGAAGCATTTGGAAATTGCAGGAGGCAACAGTCTGACCACGCGAGACTATACCCACACTAGTGAATATAGCAGATCTACAAGTGCACACAACGTTTTTCATTTACTTTTTTTATTCATGAACTTCCTTATATTTGTTTGCTTTAAAATGTTTATTGACATTGTTTTATCTGGAAAAAAAAGAAAAAGAAAACAGAGGCTACACACCAAACTCCTATTCAATAGCCCACTATAGGTAGTAAATGGTAAATGGTGCATTTATATAGCGCCTTTATCCAAGGCACTTACATAGATTGTGCATTACATTCACCCATTCACACACACATTCATACACCGATGGTGACGGAAGCCATGCAAGGTACCAACCAGCACATCGGGAGCAATTTGGGGTTCAGTGTCTTGCCCAAGGACACTTCGACATGTAGACAGGAGGAGCCGGTATTCGAACCGCCGACCCACGGATCATTGGACGACCTGCTCTACCTCCTGAGCCACAGTCACCCCACAGTTGTAGTCTATTTAGGCTTCTACTAAAACAATTGCTATACATATAGGCCTACTGAAGCTCAAAGCAAATTCTCCACAGGAATTTGAAAGCTATATGCACACATCACATGTCTGGAATATTAATTACAATTTAGAGATAGAAAGAAGACTATCAACATCTGTTATCCTAAATTCAAATGGGCAAATAGGCCTGTAAAGACTAGAGAACTTAGACTAGTCTAAGTTCTCAGACTATTAGCCAAGTATCCCAAGTATAGCCTATACCCTACAAACCAAATCCATAGGATAGGGAAAAAATAGTTTTACCTACAGTTGGAGGCCATCGATATTGTCCTTTTCTTTTTGCTGAGGTTTGCGTGATCTGCGCAAAAGGACAGTTAACCCATTTTGGGCGGGAACCCCTTTTGGTGTTTTAAACATTAGGTTATAATTTAGCTATTGAAAAATAGCAGATCTACAAGCTCATAGCGCGCCACCGAGTGGCGCGCTACGAGCTTGCAGGTCTGCTATTTTTGAAAAATCGTGAAAATATTTATTTCAGAAAACTGGAGGATTTAGAAGGATTTTTTAAAATTTTGAGGTCAGGCCTAAATGGGTCAAATGATAAGGGACAATATCGGTGGCACCCAACTGTACCTCATCCATAATGCTTTGTCGCTCTGAAATCAGTTTTCAGGTGAGGGCCGACTCATCATTGAAGAATAATGCTGTACTTCTCTCTGGAGCGTTTGTCCGAGACTGAGACACTTCCTGGCCAAGGCCTGGGAATGGTGTGCGTGTGCATGTGCATGTGCGCGTGCGTGTGTGCGTGCGTGTGTGTGTGTGTGGGAAGGGGCAAGGCCTTTTCTCTGGCAGATCAGAGCTCAGTGAGCATAATTATTAAAAGTCGTGAATGATATAATGATAGCGTCACAAGTGGCCTTCACGTCTGCAGCCTGCATGGGCAACGGAGGCATGCAGATAAGAACAGTACTGTTGGCCCAGGCGGCTGGCGTAGTCATCTGGGGAACCCCAGCCAAGGTGCAGCATGCCGTGTGGGTTCAACTCCTGATCCCGACAGACTTTGCTGCTTGTCACCCCCCTACTTTGCTGCTGTCCCTCTCTCAATAAAGGCCAAAAAATATATCTTAAAAAAAGAAAGAAGAGTACTGTTAGGTGGACTTTTGCAATGAAGGATGATGGATGCTTTCTTTCTTTCTTTCTTTCATTCTTTCTTTCTTTCTTTCTTTCTTTCTTTCTTGGAGATGAGGGTCGGCAGCTACATATCATTTTGTTGGTCTTTATGGAATTATGAGAACCACTAGGAAGCAACATATTTCTTTCAGAAAACAGCTAACCTGTCCCAGGGCAATCTGAGAACCCATCGTCAAAAAATAAAGGAAAACCAGCGCCCTCTTTTCCTTTGTATATGATGGAGTCAACAGTCTGTCTTGAGAGACTATAGTCCTGGCTCGGGGTAAACCAGGGAGAGAGAGAGTTGGAGAGAGAGAGAGAGAGAGTTGGAGAGAGGGAGGGAGGGAAGGAGTTACATAGAGATAACTTACAGAGATAAGAGGCAGAGAGACACAGAGAGAGAGAGACAGAGCTACACTTCCTAACCGTCTGTCCACTGTACCAAGACATCAGAGACATATACTTTCCACGGATTACAATCACCCAAAGAGAGTTTGAAAACATGACTAATGACAAAAAACTCCCATATCTGTTGGGTGAAGTACAACAATGTGCAAACACAGCAGCGAGATTTGTGAGCTGCTGTGACAGGAGAAGGATGTCAAATGGAATACAAGCACCTTAAGGAATACAAACCATATGTGTACACTGTTTATCAAAAGTATAAAACTAACGTATTCTACTAGAATTTCGCGGGCCTTCGGCCCGCTCATCCCAGAGTTGCGTTGCCCCGCGTTGCGATACAGAAGTCCACAGATACAGAAGTCCACAGTGACACGCGTTTTATGCAGCTGTTTTGTGTTGCAGCGCGTGCGCGCGCGTGTAGTGTTGTTGTTCTTATCCATATATGCGCCTCGGTTCGTCCCGTTTGTTCCACGCCAGGTGTCGACGCAGTCGTTCGCGCAATTGTCGTGTTTGCATTATTGTAACTGTGTAGGCATACCATATTCTGAATTACCAAAAAGAGGACACATGCGCGCGTGCATGTGGATGTGGATGTGCACATGCGCGTGCACGTCGTGCATGTGCATGTGGCGTGCGTGGGCGGTTCTGTTAAATTCAGATGTCAAAATAATCTATAGCCTAACAATAAATTGATCAAATATGCTCTATATTAGTTATGTATTTATTTAAAGCAGTGGCTCTCAAAGGTGTGATCCAGGGACCCTCATGGTTCCTTGAGGGGGTTCCAAATGGAGCCATTATAGGTCTGTAACTCTGAGAGTGTAACACATGGACCCTTACAGGTCTGTAACTCTGAGAGTGTACAAATGGAACCAAATGGACTGTTTTCTAACTTTTAACTCTGATACTGTACAAATGGAATCAAATGGGACTCTTATGGGTCCATTTGGTTTTACTCTCAGAGTTATGGGGGTCCTTGAAATTAAAAAGTTTGAGAACCTGTATGCAATGGCTTATGTCTTGTAAAAAGAGAGACCAGCCTATTCTCCAAACCATCATATCTTATGCTTTGCTAGGTTGTACAAAATAATATTGGGTCAATATAATTTGCAGGACTCACCGCGCGCACAGCTGGCTTGTCTGTGTTGACATGACATGGGCTTGCAGGACAGAACTTTTATTTGTGACAGACACATAGTTCCTTTGCAGACAATACAATGTGCTTGTCATTGGTCAGTCACAAAGCTAAGAAAACAGCAGCCTACTTTTTCTGCATGTCAATGATGAGATAGTTCTCCGCTGTCTGTCTATCTGCAGACAGCGGAGCTGCCAGCGAGCCTGCAGAGTTATGAAGAATACACATTCCGGGGTTCGGGCTGAAAGTCCACCTCTCACAATGTTTTTCCACTACGAACCATTGAACGTGCATTGTAATACACATTGGTCTGAATGGGCTGTGAGCGTAGCGATACACTACAGGCGATACGTGTAAAACCCCGGACATTTGAAGGAATTTATAAAACCACCCGGACTGGCCGGACAGGCCCCCAAAAGAGGACGTATGGTAAACTGTGTATGTAATCGCGGCGCTGTCCATCCAAGTTAGAATGAGTGTGTGTGTGTGTTGTGCTGTGCTTACAATGTTGCCAGTGTGTGTAAGTAGGGTGTTGAGTGGCAGTTTTTGTGGGCTTCGTTTTCATAGACCTGGCAACCCGTGTGTGTGTGTGTGTGTGTAGTGTTGTGTTCGTCTTGTTCGTGTAATGTGTGTGTAGTGTGTAACTTCCGGTTGTCTTTTCGGAAGTGCGCAATGTAACATGGAAGCTGGTGTTGGGGATAGAGCCAATGGAAGAGGGCATGTTAGTGTTGCCAGGTCCGTGTATTGTAAGCGAGTGGTAGTGTGTGTAAGTAGCCTGTAGGAAGTCAGGGTTTGCGGGCTTGGTTTTCTTAGATGTGGCAATAAATTAGCAGTGGCAAAATGGTAGCCAATGGATGCAGGATGCAGTGTTGCCAGGTGCGCGAGTTGTAAGCGAGTTGTAGTGTGTGTAAGTAGCGTGTTGAGTGGCATTTTTTGTGGGCTTGGTTTTCATAGACCTGGCAACAGTGTTCAGGGGGTGTGGGTGGTTGGGACGATTGTGGCATGAGTGTGGAAGGGAGGCGAGTTGGTGAGTGTGGAAGTGAGGCAACATTGGTGTCAGTGCAATGAGTAATGTTCCGCGGGTGGTTTTGAGGGTCGGCGTTCGGCGCGATATGAGGAGATAGCGGCCGAACGACGCGGAGGGTAAGTGTGTGACGTCACTGCCGTGTGAGTGTAGTGTGTTGCAGTGTGTCAGTGACGTGTCAGTGGCGTATGCAGTGTGTGACTTTGGGTCCCTTTTCCTGGGTTGGGTAGATAGATAGATAGATAGATAGATAGATAGATAGATAGATAGATAGATAGATAGATAGATAGATAGATTCACTAGTTGGAATGAACACACATGTGGAAGGTTTAAAGATTTTATTGAATGAAAGAATGGAATGATGAGGAGGAGAGTGGGGGGAGCGGGGCGTGGGTTCCGGGGGGGGTCGCCGACCCTGGAGTCTTTGGGGAGGGGGTCGTGTGGCGGTCAGCCCGCGGTACACATCAAGGCGTGATCCCCCCGTGGGAACTCTGAGGAAGGGAGGAGGTGAGGAGAGAGGGAGGAGGAGATGGAGCAGTGGAGATGCTGCTGGTCCTGAGGTGGTGATGGGGATGGAGGTGGGATACGAAAAGCATAGAGGATTCTGGGTTGTATGGGGCGGGTATAAGTAGGCTCAGGTAGATTGGCGTGGAGGGCGGAGATTGGCGTGGAGGTGTGGTCAAGGTGTGTTCCTCCGCCTCCTGAACATCAGTTGTTCCAACTCCATTTCACTAGTTGGAATGAACACACATGTGGAAGGTTTAAAGATTTTATTGAATGAAAGAATGGAATGATGAGGAGGAGAGTGGGGGGAGCGGGGCGTGGGTTCCGGGGGGGGTCGCCGACCCTGGAGTCTTTGGGGAGGGGGTCGTGTGGCGGTCAGCCCGCGGTACACATCAAGGCGTGATCCCCAAAAAGAAGACGGGGGGCGACCACTAGGCCAGGGAGTTGTGGGCCTGTCTGATGTCGTGGAGGGAGGAGCGGATGTAGGTCAGGTAGGCTTGGGAGGACCATCTGCCGAGCAGGCGGACAGTGTGGTCCTGGAGGCCTCGGCTGGCGGCGGTGGAGGCGGCGCCGATGCGGAAGGAGTGGCCGGAGAAGTTTTCTGACGGGTAGCCTGAGGTGGTGAGGATTTGGCGGAGGTGGAGGAGGAACCAGCAGCGGGTGGCGACGGTTCCGTGTTCATTGGTGAAGAGGGGGTCTGTGGGGAGAGCGTGCTGGGATTGTCTGAGGCGGACGTGGTTGACCAGGGATTCGAAAGGACTGGTGGGGGAGTTGATGCGGAAGAGGTAGATGGGAATTGGGCGATGCTGGGAGGACTTGCTTCTTTTCAGGGTGAAGACCAACGTGTCGTGGTCGTGGGAGGTTAAGTCGGAGAGGCAGGGGTGGATTGCAGGGTTGAAGTTGTGGTTGGCGGCCGTGAACTCCGAGCAACGGAGGAAGCCGTAGAAGGCCAGGAGGAACATGGATTCTAGGGTGGAGTTGAGGGTTTGGTTGGCGTAGCCGGAACGGATGGTGTGGATGCAGGAGGCCAGGATCTCTATGGTGAGGGGGAGGCGCCGGGGAGGAAGCCGCGGTTCGCCGCGCTGCAAGCCTTTGAGTTGGAGGATGATTTGGGGGTGCTGGGTGAATGGATGGGGCGAACCGGTTAGGAGTTTGGTGAAGAAGCTGATGCCGCATAGGTAGACTCTGATCGTGGAGGAGCGGGTGGAGAGGGTGGAGGCGCTGTAGCTGATGAAGGCGGAGAGGGAGAGGAGATCGAGTGAGGGGAAGTGTAGATTGTGGCGGAGGTGGAAGGACTGGAAGTTGTGCCAAGCTGTCCGGTAGGATGAGAGGGTGGAGTCTGCTACGCTCAGCAGGATGGAGTGCTGGGACTGGAGGATGAGGTGGTGGAGAGGGTGTTCTAGGGGAAGATGATGTCGGAAAATGGAGGGACCGGGACTGGAAGGGGATCGGAGTGCGGGGCCAAGGTCTTGAATTTCTGGAACAGAAAACGGGAAAGGGAGTCAGCGATGGAGTTGTGGTGGCCAGGGACGTGGGCGGCACGGAGGAGAAACTGGTGGGTGACAGAGAGCCAGGTTAGGCGGCGCAGGAGGGACATGACGGGGAGTGAGGAGCAGCGGCCTTTATTAATAATGTGGACCACGGCCTGGTTGTCTGTGTGTATGAGGACACTTTTGCTCGTCCACTCGGAGCCCCACAGGGCTGCGGCGATGGCGATGGGGTATAGTTCGTAGAGGGTGGAGGAGTGGGAATGGTCGGGGTCGAGGAGGTGGAGCTCGTCGGGCCAGGGGGAGGAGAACCACCTTCCGGCGTAGTAGCCTCCGAAGCCTACTGAGGGGGCCGCGTCTGTGTAGAGTTGGAGGTCTTCGGGGGAGGAGATGAAGTCATTGTAAAAAAAAGTGATTCCGTTCCAATTGGACAGGAGGAGGTGCCAGAGGCGCAGCTCCATTTGGCAGGGGGAGTCAAGAGTGACCTGGTGGTGGAGGGAAGGGACTGAGGTGGAGAGGTGGAGGAGGTTGGAGATGAAGGAGCGGCCTTGGGGGATGATGCGTATTGCGTAATTGAGGTGGCCGAGCAGGGAGAGGAGCTGTTGCTTGCTGCACTGGGGGAGGTTCAGGTAGTTGGAGAGGAGGAGAGTGATGCGGTTGAGCTTGTCGGGGGGCAGGGAGGCTTGGAGTGAGACCGTGTCCAGGGTGATGCCCAGGAACTCGAGGGAGGTCGAGGGGCCCTTTGTCTTCTCTAGGGCGAGGGGGACGCCGAGGTTGTTGAAAACGGAGGTGAGTGTGGTGAGGCCGGAAGCGGGGGGTGCGTGAGGGGGAGTGACGACGAGGAAGTCGTCTAGCAGGTGGGTGACGTAGGGGAGCTTGTGAATGTTCGTGAGGATCCAGCAAAGGGCTTCGGCTAACGTGTCAAACAGCTTCGGGCTGCTCTTGCAGCCGAAGGTGAGGCGGACGGCGAAGAAGTAGGCGTCCTGCCAGGAGACCCCAAAAAGGTGCCAGGAGTCAGGGTGGAGGGGGAGGATTTTGAAAGCTGCGGTGACGTCTGCTTTGGCCAGCCATGCGCCTTGGCCAGCGAGTCTGATGAGGTTGATGGCGCCGTCTATGGTGGCGTACTGCATGGAGAAAGGGGGGCTGGGGATGAGGCTGTTGACGCTGGGGGTGGAGGTGCCGTGGGGGGAGGAGAGGTCGAGGATGATCCTCTTTTTTCCGGAGTATTTCCTGGTGGCGATGCCTAGGGGGTTGATGCGGTAGGTGGGGAAGGGTGGGGTGGAGAAAGGGCCGATCATAAATCCGTTCGCCACTTCCTTGTTAAGCAAGGAAGTGACGGAGTCTGGGTCGGTGAGGGCGGACTGGAGGTTATGGCAGGTGTGGGTGTTGGTGGGGAGGGTGACGAGGCCGGGGGAGAAACCGTAGTTTAGGCCGCCGAGGAGGAAGCAGGCGGTTGCGGGGTCTGGGTGGCGTGAAAGTGCGGCGGCCAGGGCGGGGATGTTGATGGGGGTGGAGAGGTGTACTGAATGTCAACTGGGTTTGGAAGGTTTGGTGGGGTGTTGGGGGCAGGTGGAGCGGGCGTGGGCGCCCCCGCAGTGGGTGCAGACATGGAGGAGTCTGCAGACAGACGCGGCGCACCCTGCCTCGTTGTAATTATTGCAAATGGCTGCAGATCCGCAGTACAAGACAGGGCGGCCGCGTCTGTCGAGAGCGTTTTGGGAAGCTGGGTAGGGTTGGGGGCGTGGCGGGGGCGCAGTGATGGCGAGGAGGGAGGGGGGGCCGGGAGTTGGTCTGTTGAAGGTGGGGAGGGAGGAGGGGCCAGGAGTTGGTCTGTAGGTGGTGGGTTTGGCGGCGGGGGGGGCGGCGTGGACGCACTGGCTGGCGGGGTGGGTGGGGTTGCCGCACAGGTTGCAGGCTATGGCTAGCCTTCCTGCAAAAATGCGGCAGTAAAGCTCCAAGTCCAGTTGGCCCCAGTAGGTGGAAAGGTTGAGTTGATGGAGCCTGGCTGCGGCGGTGGCGGCGAACTGGCGGTGGTATTCCAGAAATAGGGAGCCACCAAACCTCACGGCTAGGTCTAAAACCACAGTGTGGTAGTCATCCAACTCCTGGCGGCGGGCTGGGTAGGCAGAGCAGATGACGTCTCGATAGTAGGAGAAGGCCAGGCCGAACTCGGCGACGGTGAGAATGGCGGAGCGTGAGGGGGTGGGGTTGCGGAGTTGGATGGAGATGTCTCCGCACTCGATTAGGCGGGATTCGGAGTTGGTGGTGGAGGGGCGGAGGAGGGTGGCGAGGTCTATGTCAATACCTTGTAGGATCTGGTTGCGGAGGGTGGCACTGATGGTCTGGGGGTTCCTGGCGGGGGCGTTGGGCAGGGCGACCGCCGGGGCAGCTGTGGAGAGAGAGAAGGGGGGGGGGGTGGGGGGGAGGGGGGTAGGAGGGGTTGGAAAGGACGCTGGGGAGAGCCAGCGTAGGGTGTGAGGGGGCCGGGAAGGGGGTGCAGGCGGGCAGAGCCTGAGGGAAGGCGGACAGAGCCTGAGGGAAGGCTGGCGTAGCCTGGGGCGAGGCGGGCAGAGCCTGGGTCAATGCGGCCACGAGGGCGGCGAGGGATGGGGGGACGGAGGAAATTTGAGTGGGGAGGAGGGACGGGGGGGGAGGGGTGGGTGGTGGTGCGGCCTGCGAGACAAAGGAGGACAAGAGGGAGAGGAGGGACGTGAGGGTGTGGGGAGCAGGCGCTGAGGTGGGAGGGTTTGGAGTGGTTTCGCTGATTGTACTGGTGGGAAAGAGGGAGCTTGGGAGGGTTGCGCTAGTAGAAGGAAGCGTGCCAACGCTGGAGGTGGCGGGGGGAAGAGAGGCTGGGTTGGCACGGGACCGCCTGGATCGGCGGGTGACGTCATCGGCTGTTGTCCCAACGCTGGAGGTGGCGGGGGGAAGAGAGGCTGGGTTGGCACGGGACCGCCTGGATCGGCGGGTGACGTCATCGGCGGTTGTCCTCGTGACGTCATCGACGCGCGTCCGGCTCGAGGAAGGCCCCGGAGTTGTTGTTGTTGTTGTCGTCAGGTCGATGGTGTTGCGGAAGAGCAGGAACAAGCCTGCCTTGTTGGTGGTGCGAGGGAACGTGATATTACGGGCACGGAGCTGTCGCTGGAGACCTGCTACGGTCCAATCCGTGATGACAGGTTGTGGCTGGCTGGGTAGTTGTGGCTGACGGAGGTGGCGCGAAACGGCGGAGCTGCGGGAAGCGTTGTGCTGGGAGGACGACGGGAGGACGGCGGACGGTGCTCCGCGTTCCCTTGTCGTGAAGCGGCGGCGGTGGCGGCGGTGGGAGGGCGAACCGCTGGTGCTGCTGCTCTGAGAGTGTGTCCGTGGCAGGACTGAGGACGCCGTGGTGGCGTGACCGGACGGCGGGATGGGAGGTCCGTTGGATCCGTCGGTTTGAGGGGCCGCGGTGGCGGCGCTCGAAACCGAAGCGGCGGCGTTTGGAACCGAAGCGGCGACGGCTGGGTTCTTGGTGACAGCAGTACGGGAGGTGCTGGAAGTGTCAGAGACCACTGAGGGTGAGCTCCTGGCGCCAGCGGGCGTCGGGCTCCCCTGGGTGCTCCCGGAAGACAGTTCAGCGAAGAGCTCAAATAAGTCGACAGAGGAGTCCATGGGGACGGTGAGAAAAACTTTGTTTCTTTTGGCTTTAGGTAGTCGTAGTACAATGCGGTTGGCTAGTACAGAACACATACGAAAAGCATAGAGGATTCTGGGTTGTATGGGGCGGGTATAAGTAGGCTCAGGTAGATTGGCGTGGAGGGCGGAGATTGGCGTGGAGGTGTGGTCAAGGTGTGTTCCTCCGCCTCCTGAACATCAGTTGTTCCAACTCCATTAGATAGATAGATAGATAGATAGATAGATAGATAGATAGATAGATAGATAGATAGATAGATAGATAGATAGATAGATAGATAGATAGATAGATAGATAGATAGATAGATAGATAGATATGGATGTATATTGTGTAACTATCTCTGACAGAAAATGCTTTTTATAGTTTCACAAGATAGTATTACCCAAAGTGCTAATATAACACAACTCTGTTTACACCTTTATTTAATTCCTATTTATATCCAATATTTATTTGTAAATACATTGTTCTGTTTTGATTGTCTTGTTCCACTTCTGCTTTGGCAATGTAAATGTACGTTTTCTCATGCCAATAAAGCTCCTTTGAATTGAATTGAATTGAGAGAGAGAGAGAGAGAGAGAGAGAGAGAGAGAGAGAGAGAGAGAGAGAGAGAGAGAGAGATAGTGTGTGTGTGTGTGTGTGTGTGTGTGTGTGTGTGTGTGTGTGTGTGTGTGTGTGTGTGTGTGTGTGTGTGTGTGTGTGTGTGTGTGTGTGTGTGTGTGTGTGTGTGAGAGCAACAAACAACTCCAAATGGGGCACGGTATCAAAATAAGGTCTGATATCAGCCTAATGGAGGTATAGTTACAGTAGTTACTTTATTGACACAAATGTATAAAACATTGGGTCCAAACAATAGTCGAAAACCCATGAATAAAAACTTTAAAAAGGTACAATACATTAAAATATACAATACACAACACACAATCCCTTTACAACAGGAGCTTTCTATTGGTCCAACATTGACAGGCAGGCATGTAGCATACGCAAAGTTCATCTGTTAGTGCACACAAAGAGTGAGCTCAAATCAATACACTCGTGTCCATATTTCACTCTGATGTCTTGTGTGAGAGGACACACCAGTATGTGCTGTTTGTTTTGTACAGTATATCAGTCTCACATTGACAAATACGCTGCTCAGGTGGTATGCGACTCCATTTTCACATGCAGTCTATGAGCGGACAACTGAAACCGTGTAAAGGTTATCCTCAAATAGTCCTCAATGTAAGGTGTACTGCTGGTGCTGGTATAGAGTTCAACAGGCCCTCACTAATCTTAAACTGTTATTAAATCCTGGAAAAACTAAATATATGGTCTTTTCTAAAAAATAAAAAAATAAAAATAGAGAGGGGGCCTCCTATTGAAAGAGTCTCAAACTATATTATCTGGGCATATGGATAGACGACAAACTATCATTTAAAACCCACATTTCACAACTCATCACAAAACTGAAACCAAAACTAGCATTCCTCTATATAAACAAAGCTTGCTTTAATAGAGGGTATGCGCGTGACATCGTCATCAAACCAGGAAGTTATGCAGGAAGGCCTACTGAGTGGCAAAAAACTACTTTCTGGCCTTGACAGCCCATACATCCACACAGAAAAGTCCTATCTGATTGCATTAAACAACGTTAAACAATGTTAAACTCACTTTGCATGTTGCTTTGCCACTCGATGTGCCATTCGCTTTAAGCATGCGCATACTCTCTATTCAAACAATAGGAAGCAGTTGATTCAAAGCACAATTTTATCAGTTATCGACTATGGCGATATTATCTGCATGCAGCTCCGTCGTCACTAAAACCACTCGACACAATCTACTACTATGCCCTCCGGTTTATAACTGGAGATGGGTTCCTCACCCATCACTGTAGGCCAGGGGTGCCCACACTTTTTGACTTGAGAGCTACTTTCAAAATGACCAGCTCGGCAAGATCTACCCACCAAATCAATTATTATACCATTGCTGAAAATAGTTTAAATATGTACCTGAGGGGGCTTCGGAATAGTAGAGTTCGTGTTACATTCTGTACAGTATAAGACAAATGCACTTGGAATGGGAAATAGATCGGTTTTTTTCTTCAATATATTTAAATGAAATACTCTCTAGGGGCATGTCATGTGATCTACCTGCACAGCCTTTGTGATCTACTGGTAGATCGCGATCTACCTTTTGGGCACCCCTGCTGTAGGCTGTATGAAAAGGTTGCCTACTAAAAAAAAATGGCTACATATCTTAGCAGCCTATTACATCCCAAAACTGTCCAACATCACACCAGCTCCCAAAACTACCTTATTTTAGAAATCCCGAATGTGAATTGAATTCCGAATTGGGTAAAACAGCCTTTCATTACTATATGCACCTCACATGGAGCTGGAACTGTTTACAATCAATCTTAAAACTGAATAACTTGATTTCACTTGAACGTTTTAAAAGACTTGTAAGGATCCATCTGAGATCTAGCTGTAATTTTTATCCTGTAATGTATTTGTGTTTATATTGTATGTTATGTTTACTGTAATCAGGGCATTATTGGAAAAGAGAGCTTGCTCTCAACTGACTTGCCTGAATGAATAAAGGTTAAAGGTATATTCAGTGATTTGATTTTTTTCTGGATAATCCTCCCTACTATAGAGTGTGCTGACCATATAAGGAGTTCCTCCCTGTCCCCAGTGAGCCCCTGGGGTCAAAAAACCCTAGTTTCAGTTTTGGTGGCGGGTGGCAAAGCCTTCATCCAATCAGGATGAGAGGGGCCTTCCTCCAATCATGATCGAGTGGGGGCGGGCCTTGGTGAACATGCTGTTGGCCTGTTGCACTTCCCCCCACTGTAGAGCGTGCATGTGCACATTTTGTTACCGGGGCGGACTGGGTGGTTTTCCAAATCACTCAAATCACTGAATGCTCCTTTAAAGAAAAAAAATAGAGTGGATGAACAGATAGATCTGGGTTGATGGCTTGATATGTCTTATATCTTGTTCCCTCTTTGGATTGCAATTTATGAATCATGTCCCTTCGGTCACTCTCATTATGATCTCGTTTTTTCCATTATCTCAGATAAATAAGAATACATGACTTTGTTCTCCTTCTTCTTTAGCAATTGATCATACCACAAGGGGTCATCAAGCATGCCATTTAGCTGCTGTATGTATGTTGAAGAACCTGGCTTGCTTTTCTTTTCTCACATTGGGATGAGATGCAGTGTAGTGCTGATTCAGAATCAGTCTAGTTGGCCCCAAGGCGCTGTCTGTCTAATGGAGCCTGCCTGCTTGCTCAGAGGATGAATTGAATCTTGACCATCAGGTCAAAATATTTGTAAATATACATTATTTTTTTCTAATTTAAATATACAGATAATTTTGATATATGAAGTAATTGTGAAAACATATTACAACAAAGTCTATTTCATGTTGTTAAAAGTCTACAATTATAGTAATGGCTTGGATTCCTTCATGTTTCTTTGAGCTTTACTGAAACAGCATTCATCATACTTGGCTTGCATATATAGAAAGGAAAGCACATTCCACTAAATGTCTTTACTCTACTTCTACTTCTACGTCTACTTCTAAATCCTGATGCCCTCTACTGGGACAGTGGTCTCGTACAGCTCTCCAGCAGTCAAAGTCAACTCTTTTATTTTGTCAAACCTTGAATCCCAGGTTGGGACTTCGTATATTTATTCCAATATTACAATGGTGTGAACTCCTAATCACAGCCTTCATCATACAAGGCTCCTAAACAAAGATCAATTATTTGTATGTGTGTGTGTGCGTGCGTGCGTGCGTGCGTGCGTGCGTGCGTGTGTGTGGGGGTTGTAATTTTTTCCAGTTTTCATGTGTTTTATGAGGTGACAGTAGCCTACTTCCCCAATTCCTTTGTATTAGGGTTTCTTCCTGGGGGCTGAAACCTTGTCAAATGTACCAATGGAAAAAAAAACTGTGATATAGTGACACAATATCAGCCCCTCCCCCTTTATCATACTACAACAGCTGTGGGCGTGACTTCACTTAGGTGGATCTCCACCCATCAGGCAAACCAGGCATATTTAACCATTTTGGGCGGGAACCCCTTTTGGTGTTAGCATTATGTTATGCTTTAGCTATTGAAAAATAGCAGATCTACAAGCTCATAGCGCGCCACCGAGTGGCGCGCTACAAGCTTGTAGGTCTGCTATTTTTTGAAAAATCGAAGAACGACTGACATAGAAACATAGCTTTCTCAGAAAACTGTCAGGATGTAGAAGACATTTTTAGAATCTGATCTCAGGTCAAAATGGGTTATTTAACTGGTGGGGGTGTCCACATAAAAACGACATTTTAACAAATACTGTACACTTCTTTTCCTTTCCTTATATAATTACTAGAAATGCATTCTGAGGTGCCATATGAGGTGATTTTTATTATTATTTGGGACTGCAGTGTCCGGCAAGACTAATTTGCCATAATTTGTACACCAGTGCTATATGACAGCAGAAAACGAACATAAATATCCAGTAGGCCTATATTCAGATTCACAAAATAAAACATTTACAGCCATAAAGATTGGTCTGCTGATACACATGGAGTCATCAGCCACTTAATTTCACCTGACACCTAAAACATGAATTGTTGGCCTATGAGAGGGACTTTAAAGTTCATCAAATAAAATGATCTTAAAACGTGTTTCTATTATTTTGCATTTCACTTTATTATCTATGCCTGTCTAAAGTTGACCTTTGTTTGAAAGTGTTAAATTACTTTACTATATGGTTAATTGAAAATACCTTTTAATGTTTGATCAGGCCTACAATATGTTTAATGCCCACAGAAAGTAAGAATTAACAGTACAATGAGTACATTATAATCAAGACAAAGTTCTACAATGCTTTACTTATGTTTTGTTTGTGCAGAGAAGACTTCTGCACACCCGGTTCAGTTTTAAGCAGGTGCATTGGCGACAAAGCATGCAGTAGATCAGGGGTTCTCAACCCGTGGGTCGCGACCCCTCGGGGGGTCGCCAAATTATTTTAGGGGGTCCCCAAATTATTTTCAAAAAAAAAAAAGATATTTTTTTTTTCACGATTTTTCAAAAATAGCAGACCTACAAGCTCGTAGCGCGCCACTCGGTGGCGCGCTATGAGCTTGTAGATCTGCTATTTTTAAATAGCTAAATTATAACAATGCTTAAAACACCAAAAGGGGTTCCCGCCCAAAATGGTTTAAGGTTATTGTAGCAGTCAATTTATATTGGGGGTCGGGAGGGGGCGGGGCGGGGGTCCCGAGACGTTGCCAAAGCATTTTCGGGGGTCCCCGGCCAAAAACGTTGAGAACCCCTGCAGTAGATGTGTATGAGAAGGAGGGAGATTCCCGCACATGACTGCCACTTGCTGGTTCAAGAGCTTTGTGACCTTCCACAAGACTGATACGTTGCTCGTTATTCATTTAAATAAAAGCTCTTGAACCAGCAAGTGGCAGTGTGCGGGTCTCCCTCCTTCTCCTACACGTCTACTGTTTTGTGTGTGCAAAATGTATTGTGCGCCAAATGCCACAAGACTACATCCAAACAACTATAGATTTTGAGGTAAAGACCTCACAGAATGGATTTTCAGATGGAAGATAAAAGCAGCTATAGGTACAATTATACAGAACCTCAACTTGCTCAAACGTTTATAGGCCTGCTACAAGAACAACTGAATATGAGTGGAGAGAGTGACACTAAAGCATGATTTACACTAGTATGGCTGTGTGGCCTTGCAGAAAATAACTCATTTTCTGATTTGAAAATGTTTCACGGGTCACCGAGTCCCACCATCTTTCTTCGGATGTGTCTCAAGTCTTTCTGAAGTTTCTCTTTGTCCAGGCGGGATCTGGCGTCAACGATCTGCCTCAGGGAGTCGATGGCGTCATGAACCGACTTAAACCCTGTCCAAAAAGCAGGAATTGTGGAGTTAGTATAGCTGAACAATTTAGAGAAACTACCAATTGAAGGAAGAAATAAAGAATGCGAGTCTACAATTTAAAGCAGAAAGTAGCAATTAATGGGGCCCAAGCACAAGGAAATGATGGAGAAGAAACATAATCTACCTAGACTTACATTGATAGATTTGTCTGGACACACATAGAACACATGAAACACAGACTTATGTGAGACTTATGTTTAAAAGTTAAAGACCAAAACGCCAGTTCCACCATCATGCAAACTATGCATTTTGTTGTTTTGGTCTGAGATCCAGATTCTTTTAGGATGGAATAATAATATTATTATAGCAATCATTAAAGGACCACTTTTCAACCTATCTTCATATAATAGGTCCTCACTAATAATCATGAAAGAAATGGCGCAATTTTTTTCTACTCGGTCTGTGTCTCATAGGAGGGCTGTGGGCAGTTCAGAAACCGTCTTCCAGTGACATCATCGATGGGGAATACAAGCTAATAGAAACTGCAGGCTTTCTAGTCCTGAAAAGTTGCAATGCGAAAATGGAAGCCATCGTTCTCACAATAATGAAAATCTAAATATTTTTAATACAAATGATCACTTACATCCCCTTTGTAAAGCCTAACAGTAGTAGACTATACAGGAGGGCAACTGGGTTGACTAAACGGTTGACACGTCACGTGCATGATTAATTCAATGTCCACAGCTGTTGCATCTTTTGGATATGCCAATCTGTTTATTTATCATCCACGTTCTTTCCAGCAGCACTCAAAAACGCAATGACCACACACTTAAAGACCACGCACGTTCGGAAACTGTGTTGCCTTTCCCCTGTCGCACCTGCGTGTCATCGCCCACTGTACTGACAGGTAATAAGGGTTACCTGCATGACAACCAACCACCCTCTGACCGATTGACATTACGTCATCATTTAGGAAGGACACATCATTAATAAAATAAACAAAACAAAATAAATAGATATGGTTTGGTGTCGGCCATTACAGAGGCAAGACACAACAGAAGTCCAAGCTGCCCATGTTTGAAATGTAAATATCTGGTCCGTATGATGAAATATAGTAAATAATATAGAAACTAGAAAGGTTTTGAAGGCAGATACACTCCCTCGTACATCTCACCCCCCCCCCCCCCCCCCCCCCCCCCCCCTCTCTCTCTCTATCACGGCATCTGTGTTTATATATTATTAAGTAACCCTCAATATGCTCATTTGAGATGAGATACATCTTTTTTTGTTCCCCCTCCCTGGGGGAGTTCAGGTACGTCATACTCGTGGAGAGTTCAACACAGGCCAGGTAAAAACAGAGATTAAGATGCAATGAAAACAAAATAAATAAATGCTAGACATCTGTCTGACTGAGTTAACAAAATTGTACACAGTATATCTATCAATACACGTAAGCATAGATGTACAATCTATAATCAGTGAATATGCATGAATATAGGCCTACATCCATGGCCAATGAATATGAATATGTTCAAACGTCAGACTGTCAACAGTGGGTATATGACTGGTATACTTATACATACATACACTGATATACATTTATTTACAGAGCCTTCAGCAGTATCTGGGTAATGTACAGTCCTTCAACATGTGAATGTATGAGTGAATATGAATGATTCTCACAACAGTTCACATCACATCACATCAGTCTTCTCTCTTCCTCTCACTCTTTCAGTATGTCTTATATTTACGAGCCTTATCAATTTTGCATCGCTGTCCTCCCATCCCATGCCATCTCCTTCCATCAATTCATTCCAGATTGTAAGTGGGATTGGGGTGTGGATGGATGGTCCCTGCAGTGCCAGGATGAATATTGGAGTCTTGACAGGACAGGAGATTCATGGACTGACGTACCCCTGTCTTCCCTTTCATTTGTCTCTGGGGAAATGAGCTACAAATTGGTAGGGTGAGGAGTTGGAGATGGATGTGTCACTTCAAGCAGAGGCAGGCTGTCATGTTTTTCTGTGGTCTGCTCCATATAATAACGTCTAGCTGTTAACATGTGTAGATAGCTTGCTGCTGGTTTGCTGCTTCTGCTGCTTCTGGTTCTGAAATGCTTCACTTGCTTGAGTGACTCCTCCATCTTCAACGCTGTCTTGCTATCTGACTATGGTGTGGGTGGCTCCTACAAGGTGAGCCATCTAAAAGAAGTCTGTCTATCCGTGGCTAATCTCACACACTGACTATTTTTCATGTCACAAATATCTTTTTGTGTGAATATTTTTTGGGGAATTCATAATGTTAGATCCACCGTCCCACCATCCCTCCATGTTTGGGCAAGACTTTTCTCTCAAGACAGATACTGCTAATAGCATAATCGGTCAGCACCACTGAGCATCAATACTTTGACTCAAGTAAGTACTGCATGGGGCGGATATGAGTACTTCATTTATCCTCCACTTCATCCTTAGTTTGAGTCATAGTCTTTTGAATAAAATTCTAGAAGTTTTAGTCATATTTTAGTCATCCAAAATGCTTTACCTTTAGTCTATAGTTTTAGTTGACAAAACTAATATCATACGATTTTAGTTTACTAAATCTACAGTTGATTTAGTCAACACATTTTTATTTTGGAGCTGCCTTGATGGCGTCGTAATGGCTGATTTTACACGTGGTACGTGAGCTTGTAGATCTGCTATTTCCAGCATGCAAGTGCATAGTGCAACCATAAGCATACAATGAGTGTATGTCTACTGAATCTCTTCTATAGTTTTAGTCATCATATAGCTTAGTTTTCATTTAGTTTTTTATTTTTGTTTTTTGTCTGTGAAAACATGTATTCGATGGACATCGTCATGGTTTTAAGTAGACGAAATCAACACTAAAGCATACATAGCACCAACCTACCCTCCTGGTAGTCCTGTTTGACCAGCTGCAGCTCTTGGCGGAGGCTGCTCTCCAGTGAGTTGATGCGGCCGCTGACTTTGGTCTCTGAGCGCTTCAGTCTCTCCAGCTGGCCGTGGCTGCTCCGCTGCTGATGGGTCTCCGAGTGCTCCGCACGGCTTTCCACCACGCGCAGACGCTCGGCTAGCCTGGCCTCTGCTTCCACCTGCACACACACACACACACACACACACACACACACAGTCAGGCACATAGATAGGGGTGTGTGTGTGTGTGTGTGTGTGTGTGTGTGTGTGTGTGTGTGTGTGTGTGTTCCCACAAGTATAGTAAAATGTTACAAAACTTTTGAGGGCCATTTTTCTGGTCCTCACAAGGAAATAGCTTTTTTTAAATATTTGTTTTGGGGCCTTTATGCCTATTGATAGGGCAGTATCTACACACAGGAAATGGGGAAAGAGTTGGGGGAGTGACACAATTGTACCTTTGATGATTTTCTGTACATTATTTCCATAATTAACCTTCAACACTACCTGCCTAGTCAAGCCAAACCAAACCGTAATTCTGAACGTAAGCCTGAACCTCAATAAAATCACTCACTGGACGGTTTCTGCACTAATGACTTTGGGGCGGGCTTGTCTAGAGTTTGATGGCTATCCAGGGTTTGATGAGGTCAGTGTCGTGATCTTCATATATGGAGATGGCCATATATGGTGACAACCATATGGTGGCGTGACGTGCCCATAGGTGTGATGGACTGACAACCATATATGGAGGCGTGACTGACGGATCAACGGATGGACAGGTTTAGCAGGTTTTCATAGTAATCTGCGACCTACGGTTGCAATAACGGTTCCGCAAAGTAATATTATTTGGACTTTGGTCCATGCTGACATCAGTAAGAGAATAAGCAGTTAAAGGGCTATTAGTTTACCAGCAAAATTGCAGTCAAGTGCACTAGGTCTAGCTGTGGACGGTGTCGCTTGCCGACAAAACTGATCTAAAAGTGAACAACTTTGGCATGATAGCTATAGACTGGTTCTTGTCAGCAAAGTGACACCTTTGTTTGTTCTACAGAGTATACATTTATGTTTAACTTCCATCCCCGGATGCTCCAAGCTTCATAAGAGGTTTCCCCGAGCAAGACACTGAACCCCATACATAATATTATGTAACGAAAGTATGTAAAGAAAGACCCCATTCTTACCAGTTTATCCTGGAGTGAAGTGTGCAGTACGTGGTTTCTCTGTGTATTGGTCTTCTCAGAGGCATGGAGCTGCTGTTCTGCCCACTTCCTCACACTGTCTATCTCCTCCATGGCATCCCGCAGCCCACCAGAGCTTCTGTACGCACAAGTTCATTTTGTATTATTGCACATTTTAACAAGGCAATTCAAAGTGCTTTACGCAAGAGTATTACGTTATTATTGAAAATAAGAGTAATATAATAAGATGAGAATATAGCCCAAAAAAAGAAAGAAACTACATAGAATTAGAGTGCAACACACGGAATTAATGAAAGCAGTATCCTGTCCCAGACAACCTGAGATGCCTGCAGGCTGGATGGTTCATAAGGTAGCAGAAGATCAGAAATGTATTTTGGCCCTAAGCAATTTAATGTTTTATAAACTGTAATAAACGTTTTGACAGTCAGGGAGCCTGCAGTGTATGGCTCTGAGAACTGGATATTATCAAATGTATTGGTATTAGTAAGGACTCGAGCAGCAGTGTTCTGAATCAACTACTGCAGCTGTCTGATTGATTTTTTTGGGCCACCTGAATTGTCTTATTTTATTTTATTTCAATTTTATTTTATTTCAATTGAAAGCATTTCTATGTATACTAGTGCACTGATACAAGTGGGGTTTGAGATGGCGGAGAGCCTTTATGTGAACAGTTGGAGGCCATCGATATTGTCCTTTTCTTTTTGCTGAGGTTTGCGTGATCTGCGCAAAAGGACAGTTAACCCATTTTGGGCGGGAACCCCTTTTGGTGTTTTAAACATTATAATTTAGCTATTGAAAAATAGCAGATCTACAAGCTCATAGCGCGCCACCGAGTGGCGCGCTACGAGCTTGTAGGTCTGCTATTTTTGAAAAATCGTGAAAATATTTATTTCAGAAAACTGGAGGATTTAGAAGGATTTTTTTTTAATTTTGAGGTCAGGCCTAAATGGGTCAAATGATAAGGGACAATATCGGTGGCACCCAACTGTATGTGTAAGAACCTTGGTGTTGTCCTGGACAGTCAGCTCTGATCCAAAGCACACATTACAGCGATCACTCGATCCTGTAGGTTTACACTCTATATCTATAACATTTGACGAATTAGAGCGTTTCCTCACCAGCTCCTTATCCAGACATCATGTCATATAAAAACTTGACTATGTTGTAACTCTCTCCTTGAGTCCTTACTAGCCTACCGGCATGCACACTTAATACGGAGCCCGCCAGAATCCATTGTTTTGATCCGATCTAATGGTTAGCTGTCGCTCGTTAGCATAACAGTCAAAGTGGGACAGTGGCCGCGGCCATTTTGAAGATGCGCGCGCATCCACTTGCACTCTATGTGGTGCTTTCAATGGCCTGTATCTCCAAATCGGCGGAATTAATGTCGTTTCTGGTGAAAACAAGGTTTTTTCACCACCGACCGAGAGAACAACAACAGGTCAAGACACCACACTTTGTCATTGTAACATCTGGTTACGGATATGTGGCTCTTCAAAATAAGGGTTGCGCACGATAAAACCTTGGCAATGCACGATAGATAGATGAATTAATCCTGGCGGTCAAACAAGCCTCTTTGATCCAGAATGCTGCAACTCCCTTGGTCTTCAACCAGCCAAAATTCTCACATGTCTCTTACCCTCATATCTCACAAGTCTGATCAGATGCTACAAACCCTCCCGCACGCTCAGATCAGCCAACACAGGGAAGCTGGGGCTTCGTACACACATAAAGAACAACTGTGCAGTGTGCTGTGCTCTGCCTGTGTTTCATGGCCACCCCAATGGTTTTCCAATGGAAGTCACGTGGTTTGACCAAACACTTGTGTTTGATTGCCCCCCCCTCCCCCCATCACACAAAACTGTTTGGTCAAACCACGTGACTTCCATTGGAAAAGCATTGAGGCGGCCATGAAACACGGACAGCACAGAGCATGTTCGTCTGATATGTGCGTACGAAGCCTGGAAGTACATTCACTAAAACACTGGGACAGCACTCCACGCGTCCCAAACTCGTCCCAAACTCTTCCAAAACTGCACTTCCCATTGCAATCAGAACTGCAGACTCACTCCCAATCTTCCGCCGTAGTCTTCCACCTCTTCGTCGTAGCCAGTAGCACTTGCCGTACTACTGCACTTGCCCTAGCCTTGACGACCTTACAGGCATATGCAAAGGCTCAATTTATGTAATTTATATAGCATTTTTGTAGACATAGCACTAGTGTATACGCATAGTTTCATAAATATTCCACAGTTAGGTGGAATATCAGCTTACGTATGATTCTTTATGACTATTTTTATGTATTTGATTTTGTTCTTGCTTACTGAAAATTGCTCTGGATTAAGAGCGTCTGCTAAATGTCAATTGTAAATTGTATGTTCTTGTTGATATGTTGTCCTTTGTTCTTTGTCTTGTGTTTTCTTGTTTCATGTTGTGCTTTGAGGACCCTTGAGAAGAAAATGAGATGCTGCATCTTAAATGTTTTTTTTTTGTGGCTTTCGCCTTTATTTTATAACAGACAGTAGGCTGACAGGAAATGGGGAGAGAGATGGGGGGGAAGACATGCAGTAAAGGCCGTTGGGATCGGGAGTCGAACCGCGGCACACTGCCAGACTGGATTACCAGCCACGGTGCCTGGACCACTGAGCCATGGCCCAGGCCGATATGCTGCATCTTAAGGGGCATATTCTCCAGTGAAATTTCAAATGAAAAAAGTGTCCAAAATACATAAAAATATAACACGACGGCATACAAACTCTATCTTAGGATCAGCTGTATTGCTATTGCTGTAAATTAATGCAACCGGATTTAGTTAGCTGACAATAATAACCTAGACTAGGGGCTTTTACCTGTCTCTTTCAGTATAGGATATTGGATACTGTGGTAGCCTACTGTATGAAATGAAATGAAATGAAATGATTACTATATTTACCCAGGGTATCTGGGCTAAGCTCGTTGAAAGCACAGAATCTGTAGCTCCAAATTTAGAATGTTACTAAGCAACCACTGCCAACCAGGTATTACTCCAACGGAGACAAAAAGATAACAGTGACTCACTTTGCTCTTCCCACAACCCAATCTACTAATATCCAGTTTGAAGTCTGTGCTCAGCATGCTTAACCTGACTCCGCCAGATGGGGCAGCAGAGAGTACACTCCAGTGTACTCTCTGCTGCCCCATCTGGCGGAGTCAGGTTATAATTGGCCTGCTACTATAAATGTAAGGCGTCCATTTTTGAGGTATTGGTATGCAGCCTTTATTATTGTGTGTGTTTCAAGTGGATTATATATGTACAGTAGCTACAGTATGTATAAAGGTTAATATATATATAGGGGGGAACCTTAGAGTATATATGAATAGAGACGGCACCCGGAGGAAACCCTGAGGCGCAATGGACATAGTGGCCGAATTTGGTATTGCAGCGCTGGGCCAAACTCATGAACGCTCTGGTCCGTTGACTATCATTGCGCACGTTCATGATGACACGTGAACGCGGTTTCAGTGCAATGGCAGCGCGTGCATGAATTTGGCCCAATCAATCCCAGAATGCACTCTGTTCCTACAAGGAAGGAGGAGTGAAATCGCCTCATGCGCTTTTGAGCAACTTAATGCAAGTGGATGGGAGGAGAACTCGGGTGACGTCTCTATTCATATATACTCTAAGGGGGGGACCCAGTGTACTCTCTGCTGCCCCATCTGGCGGGGTCAGGTTACAGCATGCATGCTTGGTTTCCAATATCTTTATAATTGGCCTGCTACTATAAATGTAAGGCATCGATTTTTGAGGTATTGGTATGCAGCCTTTATTGTCTCCACCAGGCCGAAGGCATGGGGAGAGAGTATGTTTTGCACTCCGTCCGTCCGTCCGTGTGTGTGTCCGTGTGTCCGTGTGTCCGTCCGTCCGTCCGTCTGTGAACAGCTAATCTCCGGCACCGTTAACCCGGTCGATGCCAAATTGTGCACACACACTCCCTGGATGCCAACGATGAACCTCTGCCCCAAAATTTCCAGAACGGCCTGTTATAGCGCCACCAGGAGGCCGCTTTGTGCAAAACAAGTTTTTGGACAGTACACCTAGAGATTTTGTCCAAACATCAAGCAAATTAGTACACAGTCTCTCTAGAGCCATTCAACGAAACGGGTCTTTCAGATTTCTCAGACTCCATCCTGATTGGCTAAGATTGGCTTCCAAAGTTCGCACGAGTGCTCAGTTTCAAACAAAATGCTGCAAATCATGAACACATCATGTGATTTCCGTGACATTGCGCACGTACATTCCCACTAGGCCGAGGAAGAAATGCCACGTGAACATTTTCAACTCAGCCTCATGGTGGTGCTATAACCGGCCAAAAAGTGTTTTTACCTCCTTTGCCAACTCCCTAGAGGCCAAGGAAAAACCTTTGCCTGCAATTTTTCACATCTGCTCTTTATAGCGCCACCAGGAGGCCGACATATGTAAAACACATTGTCTAATATTACTCCTTCAGATGTTATCCAAATTTCACGCAAATCGGTACACATGCTCTCCATAGTCATGTGATCAAGACGGGTTTGTTTCATTTCTCATAATCCACCTTCATTGCCTACGATTGGCTTCTAAACTTTTCAGGAGTAGCCCGCTTTGTACCCGTTTTGTACAAATCGCCGCAACTACTCAACGCAGCGTCCGATTGCGGTGAAACTGTGCATGCATATTCCCACTAGGCTGAGGAAGAAATGCCACTTGACAGTTTTCAAATCAGCCTCATGGTGGCGCTACAACAGGCCAAGCTGTGTCTCACACACACACACACACACACACACACACACACACACACACACACACACACACACACACACACACAATTATATTACTCCTAAACATTTTGCCAAACATCACACACACTCCTATCCTCCTGGTGGAGACCTGTGCCCAGAAGGGCACTTTTTCTAGTTATTGTGTGTGTTTCCAGTGGATTCTATTTTCTTGTACAGTAGCTACAGTATGTATAAAGGTTAATATCCTGCATGCTTGGCTATGTATGCAGAATATTCACCTGATAATTAGTCTCAAAGAAGGTCACAATAAGATTATAAGATATAATTGTATAATGATAATAACGGTAGCCTACAGCAGTACTGATGGTTAGGGATGTCCCGATCACGTTTTTTTTGCCCCCGATCCGATTCCGATCATTTGATTTTGAACATCTGCCGATACCGATTTTTCCCGATCCGATATTTATATTTTATAGAACACGTTTATGCCATAGGCTAGTACAATATCCCAAATCACAGACAATATCCAGTCTAATATCATGATATGGATATAATATTGATACTATAGGGATGTCCCGATCACGTTTTTTGGCTCCCGATCCGATTCCGATCATTTGAAAATGATCAGATCGAGACAACCCTACTGATAGTTGTAGAGCAGTGTTGATTTTGGCAGCAAATTTTGATTTTTGTTTAGTCATAGTCTTTTGAATAAAGTTTAATTTAGTTTTTGTCATATTTTAGTCATCTGAAATGCTTTAGTGTTAGTCTAGTTTTAGTCGACTAAATGTCATGCAATTTTAGTCGACTAAATCTACAGTTGTTTTTTGTCAACAAAAAAGTATTTTTGCGGGCCTTGATGCCCTAATGGCTGATTTTACGTTTTTACGCTGATTTTACGCTTGCTGAAAATCTACAAGCTTACAACGCGTCTCAGCGCGCCGCGTTGTAAGCTTGTAGATTGGCTATTTTCAGCATGCAACCAAGTGTAAAATGACTTGTGTCTTTTCCTTTTACTGGATCTCTTGTCCACTAGTCCCTTCCTAACATTTTAGTGTAGTTTTTATTCGTTGACTAAATTGTCCATATATTTAGTATTAGATTTAGTCATCAAAGCTATTAGTTTCAATTTAGTTTCTATTTAGTTTTCATCGGTGAAAAAAGGTAGTCGACGAACATTTTTCGTCATAGTTTTAGTCGACGAAATCAGCACTGTTGTAGAGGACCTTTCATTTGAATAATCAATAAGACAACCTACTGAAACTTGTGCTATTAAACTACAGCAGCGTACATCTCTTGCTGATAAACCCATACTGCTCCTATTCAGTTCATCCTGTTTACCCCCCCAGAGGGATGTTTCTTAATTCACATAAGCTACTCCTAATGCCTGCACAGTCTTTGCGCGCTCTACGTTGTAATCCTCAGGAATTATGTCTAAACGGGATCATTCTTGGATATTATTTTAACGCTCTTTTGTCTTTAATCCTACTTACAGTAAGTACTTAAACTACTGTAATTTATGACGTCCTGCATCGCTGGGCCTCACCTCTCTGCTGCCTTAATGAATGAGTCAGTTTGTGTAATTGGATTTTCATTTTCATTTATACGACGTGCTCTTTAGTGGGATGTTGGACACTCAATAGCAAAACTCACAGACAGGAGTAAAATATGAAACAAATTCCAAAGAAACAGAGTGCATAAGGACAATTAGAATCTCAAAGCCCTGCTAGTTGAAAAGACCAACATCTGCATCCATTGAGCCCTGCAATCTCATTTGTGGAGCAAAAAGTAAAAATCAGACCCGTCTGAAGTGAGTGGTACTGTACTGTACTGTACTGTACTGTACTGTACTGTACTGTACTGTACTGTACTGTACTGTACTGTACTGTACTGTACTGTACTGTACTGTACTGTACTGTACTGTACTGTACTGTACCGCCCTCTTCCCTGGCCTGTGTGTGTGTGTGTGTGTGTGTGTGTGTGTGTGTGTGTGTGTGTGTGTGTGTGTGTGTGTGTGTGTGTGTGTGTGTGTGTGTGTGTGTGTGTGTGTGTGTGTGTGTGTGCGCGTGCGCGTGCGCCATCCAGTACCATCCAGCGGTATTGGCGTGTATATTAACTGAAGGAGTTGATAGAGGAAAGGTTTATGATGCAACACTCAACACTGTGCAAATTGTGAAAAGCCTAGAAATGTAGATCTGCTATTCTTCGCCCCCCAGAATAGGGACGCTAGGGCAAGTATAACCTGTGGAGGCTCTATAATTACGTCAAAGTGTATAGGGTTTAAGTAAGTGGTTAATCAGTGAAACAAAACACATCCAAAGCATTGCCTACACATAAATCAGTATAGGGTTCTTCCTCCAGGGCACATGACCGTGCACAGCAAATTCCATGGCCCGAGCAGCCAGAAGTATTTTTTTAGATAATACTGTATCTCTAAAATAAACAACATATGTTATGAAACACCTCCTGGTTTCGCTCTGCACTAAATATCTTCGGCTAAACCAGCAGATCAACTGCTAAGGACAGCAGCAGAATCTCAAAGCAGTGACAAGAGAGAATACAGCATGCTGCAAGTGGATTAATTTAGTCTAGTGGTCTGGTCTACTTTCTTCTGTTTATCTTGCACTGCAAGTGCTGGCTGAGGCAGCAGATATTTCAGTGAGATTGGAACACGAACAGAGACCCATGCCAACAGTGAATCTGTCTGTCTGTCTGTCTGTCTGTCTGTCTGTCTGTCTGTAAAAGGTACAGAGGTACAGTTATTCTGTACATAAAGTATCTCTCTCTCTCTCTCTCTCTCTCTCTCTCTCTCTCTCTCTCTCTCTCTCTCTCTCTCTCAAGGGGCTATATTGGCATGAGAAAACATGTAAAAAACACATACTAACTATAAGACAAGTACAGTATGTACAATTAAAAGGGAATAAAGAAATGCGTAAACAGAGCTGTATAGTCACGTTGCAACATACTATAGGATAAAAACTACAAAAAATGCTGTAATAACAATGGTTGTGGAAATTGTGGAGGCGTTTGAGCGTGCGTGTGCGGAGAGAATGTGTACCAAAACTCCATAAAGGGGATCATCTATTGTGTAGATTAGGATGGACAGTTTATTGTCAAGGCTTTTCTTAGATTTGGTTCAATCACAGTCCTCAGGACAGCTATTAGCTACAGTATTCTGCCAGTGTATTCTTTGGTTTATTGGACTGTCTGTCTCTGTCTCTCTCTCTCTCACACGCACGCACACGCAGTCACACACACACCCCACCGGATATGCTGATACTGTAAATAGTATCTCTGCATCGTTCTGGCCATCGGACAATGAATCACTACGACTTCTCTCTTAGGGGAAATTTCTATTATCTACAGTTCATACAGCCAGGAGCTTCAATTCATTCAGTTGGCTTTCTTCTCATTGTTGTTAATGAAGTGGCTGAGAAAATCAATGAGGCAGGATGTGTGCGTGCGTGCGTGCGTGCGTGCGTGTGTTCTCCATTATACAGTCATAACTTCTACGGACTCTCTGACTCTCTGTCTCAGTGAGGCTGCAATACATGGCTCTGCTACAAATGAATGCGTCTCTATTATATAGATATGTCAATGTCAACAACAATCTAATCCCTTACCTGTCCATGTCTAACATACACACATGATTTAACATACTGTACACACATGGTCTAACACACCGTTTTACCATAGACCGGAGCTGCAAAACAATATCCTAGAATCCCCAAACCGTATACACTCCCTCTCCCATCAGTAACGCTTACTATTTGTTTATTTTTGCAGAAGCACGTATAATTAAAATACTATGAGTTCTATCGTCTGTTTCTGCTGGTTCCACATGCTTCTTCAGCAGCCCTGCACAAGCTATGGCCTACCAGAGCCTTTCTGCTGCTCTGCTGCACAGCTGTAGAACGAACGGCCTGTGGGAAACCTGATTAGGAACACACCCAACCTTGACCACAGTGGTCCTGAGGGTTACTGTAACTCTTGCATCGTTACTACTTACTACAATATGTAAGCAATGGCTTAAGATTCACCTTGAGATGTTTAAAGAAAGCTTTCAATAATGAACACCCCTCCTGATCTTTGACACTTTATTGACTAATTAAATTACTCTTTTTGAGGGGCGCTATAGCCCCTCCTATGCCCAGCTTTTCGCATTTGTGTAAACACAAATTGGCCGAAATGAGATGATGTATGATGATAAGAGCGCCCCTCAAGTCACATGGGTGTGATTGTTTTTATTTAATTACCGAATGTCTGCCCAAGACATTTTATACATAAATAAGGTGCCGCTTTAACTTGCGTCATTACTTTAGGCATGTCATTATGAGCGAACATTCTCAAAGAAGAATGTTCATGAAAATTCTAACATATTATTACATATTATATTATTTATGGCCATCATTGTCTGTATAGTAGCCTAGCTTTATCTTTTCACTGTAATGCACCAACCTCACCGAAATCACCCTTTAGAGCCTGATGGAGAACAAGGAAGCGTTAAATAACATTCACAGCAACATCGCTCAGGTCTCAGGGGGATGGGGGGGGGGGGGGGTTATCCGGATACTTCAAGCGAGCTGAAACTATCCTCTATCTTAATAATGCCTCTGGATTGCACAGCGTGGAACCAATTATTTGTGCCCATCTGTATTGTCCCGCTATAGCTAAAAGAGTAAAGTGCATTTCTCTAAGGAATTCTAATGATCGACATGGGAACCATTGGAGAAACACCTGCTATTATTCTGCAACAGGAGAAATCCAGTTAACCCCTTTTGGGGTTAGCATTATGTTATGCTTTAGCTATTGAAAAATAGCAGATCTACAAGCTCGTAGCGCGCCACTCGGTGGCGCGCTACGAGCTTGTAGGTCTGCTATTTTTGAAAAATCGAAGAACGACTGACATAGAAACATAGCTTTTTCAGAAAACTGTCAGGATGTAGAGGACATTTTTAGAATCTGATCTCAGGTAAAAATAGAGAGCTCATTGACTGTATAATTTATATCTCAGAGTTTACCTCGGAACTCTGAAGCAAAGAATACGTGTGATTTCTTTCACATCTTGCTGCTAAGTGATTGCTCAGTCGGAATATAAATAGAGCTGTTCTCAAAGTTTTTCATGTCAAGGACCCCCATCTGAAAATAACTGTTCCAGGGACCCCAAGAATTGAAGATTTGTGTTGAACATTAATCCAAGATTATTATTATTTTTTAAATAAATAGCGGATCTACAATCTAACAACGACGCATCACATTCTGACGTGTTGTGAGGTTACAGTAGATCGGACGCGCAAAGTATATAAGTTACGTTTGCTGTCGACCAACACTCATGGAACCCCTCCAAGAACCCCTGACGGTCCTCTGGGGTTCGCGGCTTGGGGAAAGAATTACCTTATTTAAAGTAAGTACTTTCTGGTAAATTGATTATCAATTTGTCAACATGGGCTCACCTGGCCTCCAGTAGTTTCACCTGGCTTTGCAGTTCAGACAAAGTCCTCCTGTGGCCCTGGGACTGCTCTGCTAGAGATCCCTCTAGTCTGCCTTCCACCTGATACAGCTATAGTAATCACACGCACACACAAACACACATGCACACCATCCACACATTCCATAAAATGTACGTTGTTTTAAGGCAACTATGGAAGATATGAACCGTAAATGCTTGTGTCTTTATGTCGAAGTGAATGCATCATACATTGTGTGTGTGTGTGCACAGAGAGAGAGAGAGGTCAGGTTTATTGTGCTAGGGGAGTCTCATGTGCTCTAAAAGCAGGCTGTCAAGGTTGTTTTTTCTGCTATCGATCTTGTGATGGAGGAAATACACCATAACAGACTGGGATGAGGAACCAGTTTACAATGAGACCTTGGTTCCTCTGGGGTGATTTCATTTCACCCTTCAGAGAGTGTGGTCATGCAAGTGTGAGACCACAAATGATAGCGTCCCTTCACATGCAATAAACTAAAAACAATGACAGAAAATCAACAAAACTCAATCACTGTGTATATTATTTAAGGTTGCATGGCGAAATATACTATTCACTCATGTGGCAATGTTTGTCAGTAAAACAAGATAGATAGTAGGCTATAGATAGATAATGAGGACACCACACCTTGAGCTCCATCTCCTTCAGTCTTCCATCCAAAGCGGATCTGAGTTCTGCCACCTCCTGACGGAGGCTGACGGTCTGCTGTTCCCCAGACCTCACATCAGCACTCAGCTTGGATATGCTGGCATCACACCTGGAGTAGTGGAGGACAGGGGTGGTCGGGCGGAGGGTGAACAGACAAACAGGAGGGAGATCAGATGAGATATCGTACTGTATAGGTCAGATAATCCTATTGTCGCTATCCGCCGAGAACGTGGGAGAATCCCTTTATTTTTTTCTATATTTTTTATCCCATGATTTTGCAAACCCATTGTTTTCACCCAGTGTCAATTATCGAATGTAATCCTGGGCGCTACACTTCCTCTGCCAACCTGGGGGGTTGACCTCATGCTTCCTTCTATGCATGAGGAGTCCAAGCTGCTTCTTTTCACCTGACGGGGGAATTTCCCCGGGCCGGTCGTAGCGTGTGGAAGGAGCACGTTATTCCGACCACTTCCTTTCCCATCCATCAGGTGCCCCGGCTGGCCAGGGGGAGGCAGTTTAGAGACCAGGAGCTGTGAGGCGCCAGCACTACCGACTGTGCCACCGTGCCCCTAGTATCCCCGTTTTAATGCGCTAAACTAGACACCGCACGACTTGCCGCACCCAAGCCGTGCTAACCATACACTGAGTTGGCGTTGCCTGGGATCAAACCCATGACATTGTGGTCCAAAGGCGAGAGCTGTACCGACTGAGCTACCCGGACATGAATATCAGATGAATGATTGAATATCCAAAACTGTTCGTTTTTAAATGGAGACTTAACCACTTTCAACCTGACCTCCCCATGTAGGCAAAACCTTTCAAAAATATATTTAAAAAAAATATATCAATGATAGCAGATCTACAAGCTCAGAACACGTCATCATGTGAACAAAGTGTAAAATACGGTTTTCATTTATAAAAGATTGAATGTGACCAAACCGCTAGTTAAATTAAAGGAGCGTTCGATTAAAGGCAATGGGGACAGCTAGGGCTTAGCGCTTGTTCAGCAGTCTCAGAAATCTGATGTTATGGCTCCTGATACTGCGATATTGTTTGCCTGGAGCTTTGATGAATCACTAGCTCAGAACAGATAAATATTTGTGTGGTTTCCCATGAGTGCTGGCTTCCAGCAAACGGAAAGCCTGTGTTGTGTGTGAACAGTGTGACTGATCAGATAGAGCCTCCTCTACTACAGCTCTGGCTCTCAGTGTAACTCTTAAAAATGGCCCTTGAGACTTCATTTATGAGGTTGTCACGGAGCCTGCCATTAGGTGGATGTAATTTGCAGGCCAAAATAAATTAACCACATTTATCAGCTGGGCCAAAGGGCATGTCAAATGTATTGTGCTATATTATGTTGGATACGTGCGTGTATGCCCACATGCAAGCATGTGTGCGTGTGTGCGTGCGTGTGTGTGTGTGTGTGTTTAATTGTCATAATTTGTCTAATACAGCCAAATACCCAACAGCCCAATTACAAATAATAGCGCTGTCTCATCTCAGATCCACATTATTTCCCTGTTTTTTTGCAAGTGGTTCACTAGCTCAGGGGTTCTCAACGTTTTTGGCCGGGGACCCCCGGAAATGCTTTGGCAATGTCTCGGGACCCCCGCCCCGCCCCCTCCCGACCCCCAATATAAATTGACTGCTACAATAACCTTAACCCATTTTGGGTGGGAACCCCTTTTGGTGTTTTAAGCATTGTTATAATTTAGCTATTGAAAAATAGCAGATCTACAAGCTCATAGCGCGCCACCGAGTGGCGCGCTACGAGCTTGTAGGTCTGCTATTTTTGAAAAATCGTGAAAATAAAATTTAAAAAAAAAAATATATATATATATATTTCTTTTTAAATAATTTGGGGACCCCCTAAAATAATTTGGCGACCCCCCGAGGGGTCGCGACCCACGGGTTGAGAACCCCTGCACTAGCTGTACAGCTAGTGTATAACAGTCCCAATCCCTGGCCTACTTGCTTATTCATGACTGGCCTAGAAGAGGTCATTGATTAGCGTAGGAAAGGTTTTCAATGATCCTTGGTGAACCATGAATCATTTTGTGTGGTAGTGAGTCATGCTAACCTTTCTACAGACGACTGATGATATTGACCAGCCTTCTGTGAACCAATCGGTGGTGTCCAGACCAGTGCTTGGTTTGTCTTTTTTGTAATTAGTTGGTATTGTAGGTTATGTTTGGTATAAACCTGCAGTCTCCTATACAAGGCTAACTCTAACCAAATCTTAGTGTTACTAGCTAATTCTGATTTAGCCGTAGTCTTTTGAACACACCATTTAGCTTAGGCCTGTTTAGGCAATTTAAATTGTACTATTTAGTACTATACTTAGTCTAGTCTTAGCCAACAAAAATTAACACTGCCATAAGAAACTACAACATAATTGCCCAGATTCTTCTTCAACAAAGATGGTGAAAGCAAACTGTACTTATATTTGTAATGTAAAGAAATCTAACCTTAACCTCACCAAACCCAAACAGAACTTAACTAAACTAACTATATCTACTGTCTAACCTGAACCAGCTACAAGCTATAACAATGTGATCGCCCCTGACCAGTCAAATAGCAACAGACAGACAGACAGACAGACAGACAGACAGACAGACAGACGTCTCACTGTACATCTGTGCATACAGTATGTGTTCTCTACATTTTACCAATCCTGACTATTAGGAGCATGGAGAACAGGCCAGCTCCATATATGGACGCTGGGCAGGGGCCCGGTCCAGAGCCCGGGCAGAGGCCTTTTGGGGGCAGTTCTGGACAACCGTGGGTCCAACCGACTCGACACTGGGCACGGCACCCCCTGGGGCTAAAGGTTCTCGGATTACACACAGACAGACGTACAGACAGACGTACAGAGACTTGGTGCAGTTATAGATGGATGAATGTTGTACAGAACAGCTTCAGAGTGATGCTACTGCAGGCTGTTTTATATTCGGGTGTGTCTTCATGGTAGTCAGTGAAAGTGATTGCTAATTGCAATCACTGGTGTGAGTATAGTCAGTGACTTGTTTGCTACAATCTTTTTCTTCCAACACCTAAACAGACTGCTGTACAACCAAACAATAAAGTGTAACTTTAATGCAACTATGCAAGTGAAAAACACATCTAAGAGCTTCTTGACACTGGAGTTATCATCAGAGAGTCAGAGTCTCCATTCCGGAAGAAGAATGGCCAGGTCTGGTTGTACATTGACTACCGACGTCTGAATCTTCAGACCATTAAGGACGCATAGTCTCTCCCAAAACTAGAAGATACATTGTTTTTGTAGACAAGTCAGAAAAATCAGTTGTTATTTTTATTTAGGGATGCACAATGTAATCAGTAGCATAAACGGAATCGGCCATATCGTCCATAAAAATGCCATATCGGTATCGGAATGGTCTCAAAATAATCCTGATTATTTAATCGGTTTTCACCAGCAAAAATTAAAAATTAAAATACAAAAAAACTCATCAATGAGTTCAATATAAATCAAACGTTTCTAGTACCTCGAGTCTAGAACAAAAGCCAAATAAAATATGATGTAAAATCTTACAACAAGTCTTTACATTTTTCTACATTTAATTTTTGTATCTCATTCAGTAGTCATTCAGTTGTGAAAACAGACACTTGGGAAAGAGTATAGGCTATTTATTGATTGATTGAATACTGTCAATAAACTATCAATGAATATTATTAACAGGCTTTGGGCCAAGCCCCTATAGGGCTATAGGCTTGCTTCCATTGCAGTCCTCTCTCTGTATAATATCGGAATTGGTCAGAATTGGTATCGGCAGATATGATCCTACAAATAATCAGAGATCAGAAAATTTCATAACCACCATTCATGCGTGCCCAAACAAGGCTACCGCAGGCTCCGCAGCCACCTATCAGCAATAGACCCAGTAAGAGGTCAAACCCAACGGTGTTCCAGAAAGCCCACAGGTAGACAGTCTGATCACAATATTGATCCGACGTAGAATTACTGTAGTTGGGCTCATAGACATAGTAGATCCACACGTTACCTAGGGGTAAAAATAGAACAGCATTGTAACATATAAAGCACTACATTGGTTAAGTCATGTTGGATTTTTTGTTTTGTTTTGTACGTAACATATAGTTTGTTCATTTAAACAGAAGTCTCCACTCCAGCTTTTAATTCAACAGAATATTCCTTTCCGGGTCGGGATACCAATTTTATCCAATCAGAGTGAAATTGGAAGTGATGACAAAGAAATTATCAGATAAAACTGGTAATTTAAGCTGATACTCTCTCCTGAGTGCTGACTGACTGAAATTAGTAACCCACCTAAGAAAATATTTTATTAACACTTACAGCGCTAGCATTTATTGAAAAATTAGGATCTAATTCACGCCAGCATTTTTCCCATTTGAGCTCTTATTTTCAAAAGCCACATTTCCAGATTACCGGAAGTAGTATTATCCTAGTAAGCTCAACGGAGCCTGGACAGGCCTTGTTTATAAGATCGATATATGTTGGTGCACTGGAGAGGTCTACATCGTCGGCTCTGTGCCGTCAAAGAAACGTTGTTTTGACCAAAAATGCCATCTGGGACAAGGAATAGGAGATACAGGCGATTGAAAGAAACAGAGAATGGATTATTATGGCGACGACGATCTAAGATGGACGATCCAGTGCTGTGACAACAACATAGCTAGCTAACCGGCTAACGTAAGTAGCATTATGGCTCGATCGATCAAAATCGCTATAAAAGCCTAATTGCCATTAATCTACGCCAATGGAGGTAAGCGTAGTATAAAAAATTAGGCTTTAATTGACCTAGATCTACCTCAATGGCGGTAAACGAATTAAGAAGCTGAAGAGACAGGAAGACCCCTAATGAACAAACACTCTATAGCAATGATTACTATCAGAATATAGAGCTTTAGCCTTTTACCAATATCTTGAAAGATTACATTCAGTAGAGTGCATATTTCCGCCAACACTAGCCTATACGCAACTGTCAATATTATTTCATTTGCACCTTAAATATGATATGTTACATGAAAGTTATGTAAAACCCATCTTGGGTGTTGCCCGAGTAGATGTTAAAAAGTGTTTTAAAGGGAAATGCCCCTTTAACACACACACACACACACACACACACACACACACACACACACACACACACACACACAGTGTGTGCGTGTGTGCGTGCGTGCGTGTACACGCACACAGAGAGAGAGAGAGAGTGAGAGTGTGTTCCATCATTCCATGTATGATGTTTATGGAGAAACCAGGCTTTCAAACTCACCAGTGATGGACCAGCATAAGAGGAAAATGGCATCCAATACTACTACAAACCAAATGCCTGCCGTCAGCGGAGAATCGGGCAAGAGGAACTCCAGTTTAGAATCGGCATGTTCCCGCAGGTAGTTGTAGATTGATGCAAGCAGTGTCAGCATCAGCAGGCTAAAACCCAGCCCCAGCAGGTAGATAGGGATGAATGGCTGGATGGGACACTCATGCAGGTACACTGCACCTGTGGGAGGCATAGAATTGGTTCCTTAACTTGTTGATGTGTGTGCTAGTGATTCTTAGACTTTTTCTGTATCATAAAATAACTGGCTGTAAATAACTGTTTTTATGCATGGCACCCCTGAATTACATTACTTTACAGACCTTACACGTGTCATATTACAGTGACAGATAAGTCAATCCTTCTCCTTACATACAGTATGCCATGAGGAAAACTAAGAATAAAAAATGAGATCATCCGTTTCCATTAAGACAGAATCGAAATAACGTACGGCGGCTGGGATGAGGATCAGCATTTCCAAATCTGAGGCCATGATTCTCAGCAGGAAACTGATGGATTGTGCAGTCCAAGTAGGGAATGAGACATTACCCCAGGTGAAAGAGTTTAAGTATCTCGGGGTCTTGTTCACGAGTGAGGGGAGGACGGAGCTTCTGTTCTTCCCAGCTAAGTCCTGCCCTATGCGGGAGCTAACTATCTCCGTAGACAACGCCCTGGTAAGGTCTGTCCCGACAGCCAGGAACCTTGGTGTTGTCCTGGACAGTCAGCTCTCGTTCAAAACACACATCACAGCTGTCACTCGATCCTGTAGGTTTACACTCTATAACATACGACGAATTAGACCGTTCCTCACCCATGAGTCAGCCCAGCTCCTAATCCAGACAACAGTCTTGTCAAAACTTGACTATTGCAACTCCCTCCTTACTGGCCTACCGGCATGTGCACTTAAGCCCCTCCAACTGATCCAAAATGCCGCAGCTCGCTTGGTCTTCAACCAGCCAAAATTCTCACACGTCTCCCCCCTTCTCCGCTCCCTCCATTGGCTCCCGGTCGCCGCCCGCACAGAATACAAAACTCTGATGCTGGCATTCAAAGCAACCAAAGGCATGGCTCCCCCATATCTCACAAGTATGATCGTACCATACAAACCCTCCCGCGCACTCAGATCAGCCAACGCAGGGAAGTTGGAGGTACCTTCACTAAAAACGCCGGGACAACGCTCCACACGTCCCAAACTTTTCTCCCATCTGGCTCCAAAACTATGGAATGCACTTCCCATCACAGTCAGAACTGCAGCCTCACTCCCAATCTTCCGCCGTAGTCTGAAAACCCACCTCTTCAGACTCCACCATGACCCATAGCACTTGCCCTAGCCTAGCCCCCTTAGATAGCACTTTATGTAGACTTAGATAGTATTTTAAACAGACTTATAGCTTGTTACGTAGACAGCACTAGAATTGCATTTTTATGTAGTCATAGCACTTTATAGAACACATGTATGATATATAATATAGTATAGTATGTATAGTTTACATAGACACTCCACTGTTACGTTCTTAGTTTACGCTTGAGTCATGATAACTACTTTTTATATATGTGATGTATGCCATGCTTTTGTCATTTGTTTTGTTATTGCCTAAATTATTGTAAATTGTAATTGGAGAAGGAGATCAGCCGGAGAATGGGAGCAGCAGGGGCGGTATTGCAATCGCTGTACCGCACTGTTGTGACGAAAAGAGAGCTGGGCCAGAAGGCAAAGCTTTCTGTCTACTGAGCAATCTTCATTCATACTCTCACCTCTATGGTCATGAAGTGTGGGTCATGACCGAAAGAATAAGGTTTTGAATACAAGCGGCAGGTTCTGTGTTTTGTCGCTGGGGCGGCGGAAGGTTTCAACGGCAGGCTAGCAGCCAGGGTGTTCTTGCTGGTGGTGGTTTCATTGTGAACAAGTAGCCTAAGAAGCAGAGTACAGTAGCCTACTGTATGCATGCATCCCCTTACCTACCTGGCAGGTTAAGCAGTAATAAGCACCCAGATTAGCATTTCAATGCCTGATCTGCATGTGTACAAGGGGACATGCAACGCGGTCCACCCCCCGCCACCCCCCGCCCCGGACAGTGAGGAAAACAGACGTGTTAAGGTGCCAGACTTGGATGGTTAGAGCGGCGCGATTACATACAAAGTCAATGCAAGACGAGAATTGCACGAACGGGCGCGACCTGATGCGGCACAAACGGGACGAACCGAGGCGAATATATATTCAGGTCCAATTCCTCATGGAGGCCGAGATCCCTGGTCCACAGACTCTACGTCATTGCCCTAGGGAGGTGTGTGTGTGTGTGTGTGTGTGTGTGTGTGTGTGTGTGTGTGTGTGTGTGTGTGTGTGTGTGTGTGTGTGTGTGTGTGTGTGTGTGTGTGTGTGTGTGTGTGTGTGTGTGTGTGTGTGTGTGTGTGTGTGTGTGTGTGAACAATGGAACACTATATACAAAGTGGGTTCTCTTTCCTGGATGAAACTGGCAACCCACCTGAAAAGTTTCCGTTTATAAAAGAGCTGGAGAGAAAAAAGTATGTGTTTATTTTTTCATGCAATTAAAATATTCTGGTAATGATTGGAAATTAGAAGTTTGGCGTATCACCAGACCTTCACTAGCCTGGAACTCACCTATGCTTTTTATGGCATAGGCAGCTCCCGGCAGGATCCGCCGGGAGAAACTATGCGCAGCTGCGCGACATGAGACTAATTACTTAGAGCGACAGAGAGAGAGAGGAGTGTGTGTGTGTACATGTGTGCGTGTGTGTGTCAATTTAACAAAGGTGCAGACGATCAGAAATCAGCAGAGAGTGAGCGATGTTTGCGCTACTCTATGCCGAATTGAAGTGGACTCGGACCCAGACTTTTTTTTCTCCCTGGAAATAAAACGTCTGGGTTTCTGAGGCTAGACCTTCACCGACTCCTGTATGTTCCTACGTCGGTGGTATATCTTGCTGTCCGGGCATGGTGCTCGGAATAGTAGTATCCACTCTTGGAATAGGTACGCTGTTAGAATCTAGAATAATGTCTAGAATAATGATTACCCGAATAACTGTGTCGTGATGTAGTGGAGGGTTCAAGTGCTTCTGAACCAGAACGCCCCGATGGATGCTGGACATCACCAGGGCCTTCCTGCCGAGGTGGAATGGGGGGTTAAAGTGCTTCTGAACCAGAACGCCCCAATGGACGCTGGACATCACCAGGGCCTTCCTGCCCTGGTGGAATACTGGGTTCAAGTAATTCTGAACCAGAACGCCCAGATGGATGCTGGACATCACCAGGGCCTTCCTGCCCTGGTGGAATACTGGGTTCAAGTAATTCTGAACCAGAACGCCCAGATGGATGCTGGACATCACCAGGGCCTTCCTGCCAAGGTGGAATGGAGGGTTCAAGTCATTCTGAACCAGAACGTCCTGATGGACGCTGAACAGTTGGTTTGTTGCCCCTCTTCTTCTGGACTGTTCCACTCCGCCTCTGACCACCCTTCCGTAACATGTTAAACGTCCTGCTACTGTGGTAAACCCTAGATCCGGCTTTTCGAAGGACCATGTTAAATAGGATCGATAAGGACTGTTATTCAGGTTTAGGGATCGCCTCAGTGGTGTCCGATTAGAACTTAAACCGGGATGTTTAACAAATAACAGGTGTAATTGGAATGGTGGTCTTGGTGAAGCTATATGCAAGGTATCTGGGTTGTAAAGCTAGATACCTCGGAGCGTAGGAGTCGTATACGGTACGAAGGGGTCTGGGTTGTAAGGCACCTTGTTTGTATGTGTTGAAGTGATCTTGAGTCTTCGGTCTTGAGTCCTATGTTCTGTATCTTGTGTCTTGCTTGGGTCCTGTAGACTGGGGATTTGAAAGGCCGTCATAGGCAGACCTGTATCCCGAGAGAAGAGACACTATGCACCCACTGCACACAAAATGAAGTGGAAACCGAGCTACACTTCCTAACCATCTGTCCATTGTACCAAGATATCAGAGACACATACTTCCCACAGATTACAACCACACACAGAGATTTTGAAAACATGATCAATGACAAAAAACTCCCATATCTGCTGGGCAAAGTACAACAATGTGCAAACACAGCAACAAGATTTGTGAGTTGCTGTGATAGGAGAAGGATATCAAACGGAACACAACCACCCTAAAGACTAATCATTGTGTATATTCCTGCACTATACCTGCATCCAGTGATCTTGGTACATATAAATTGATCTATTGAAGATTCTGACTTTCAAATGTACATAATTTTTGTTTTGATTGTATTTGCTGTATTGTTGTATTGTGCTTTCTGCTTTGGCAATGCAAACGTATGTTTTCTCATGCCAATAAAGCCCATTGAATTGAAATGTATATCCATCTTTGGGGTTTCTACATTAATATGATGTCAGGGCTGGATATCGCCGTTGTCTCCATATATGGGACTATAGGTTATCCCCATATATGGAACTCTATAAAGTGAAAGCCTTCGTAACAGCCATAATATCAAAACAGAAGTAACTAGAACTGCACTCTGTCGAGTGCCAGGAGGACTTCAACTATTTCCTGGGAGCATGACACCAATTTCTAGCCACGAAAGTCTGCTATATTGAGTCTATATTCTAATTCTCTTCTACATTTCTCACAGCGGTAATTTCCATTCAACATGGTCAACAATCTTGTCCTTGCAGTCCTCATGGGGACATTCCTGGTACATGCACCTTTCCTTACGAATGTCCATGATTGTTGCCACGCTCCTAGAATAACCCACCCCATCTGCTTTGATTGTCACTATGGGCTGATCAGAGTCACACTGCACTGTTTGAACGTCCTGTATGTTATTGTAGGCCATCTTCCTATTAGATTCTATTATATTTAAGTATCTTCTTTGGGTTTATCTGTTAGACTGAAAGCAAATATTCCTTATTTGACAACTCTTGAATGAACCTTGAACCTTTTGAACCTTGTAAATGATCGTAATTCATTTTAAACGATTTAAAAACATTGACTGGTTACGTAATTAATAACAACCAATTAGGGTTGTTTTATGCGTATGCCATGGCTGTGTATGACGTAATGAAGATATGTACCAATGTCAGGGTATAACTGGCTCTCAATAGTGACGTAATAAAGATATGTTTCAGTGTCGGGTGGATTAAAGGAAATGTACTGTATATATGTATATGTAATTTGTAAGTTGATTAGCAGTATACTGTGGTTACTTGGGTCGTTTGATGCGTATGTCCCATAGCAGCATATGACGTGATGAAGATATGTACCAATGCCAGGGTATAACTGGCTCTCGATGGTGACGTAATAATGATATGTTTCAGTGTCGGGTGGATTAAAGGTAATGCCCCTATGTATACATGTATGTAATCTGACACCAATGCCATATCAAGCACAAATTAATCATTACGTCATACGCTGCCACGGGACATACGCATCGGAGCACGCGGACAAAAAACATTACTTGCTGCTTGCGCAAGTAATTAAAGAAGCATTCAGTGATTTGGGTGATTTGGAAAACCTCCCGGTCTGCGCCTGTAACAAGATGTGCACATGCACGCACTACAGTGGGGGGACATGCAACAGGCCAACAGCACGCACACCAAGGCCCGCCACCCGCTCGATCATGATTGGCGGAAGGCCCCTCTCTATCCTGATTGGATGAAGGCTGGGCCACCTAGTCAAAAACGAAACCTAAGGTTTTTTGACCCCCAGGGGTTAACTGGGGACAGGGAGGAACTCCTTATATGGTCAGCACACTCTATAGTAGGGAGGATTATCACAACAAAACAAAGAAGAAGTGATATTTGAATTAAGTGAAATCACTGAATATACCTTTAATTTTACCACAGCATTCAAAATAAATAACACACATGCAGCACCTTTTATTATAAATTAGAATACATAATCATCTACTCACCAATTCCAACGTGGCAGATGAAGAATGGCAGCATTCTTGAAGACTCATGTTGTATTGTTAACAGCAAAATCATTCAAGAAGGAAATAAGCAAATCTACTTTGAGTACCAACGCATAAGTACTCAAACAGTTCTACACATAAATGTGTAACACCCGGGTTTCGAACTCGGGCCTCCCGCATGAAAGTCAAACATCTTAACCACTAGACCAAAGGGATATCCCTCTAGATTGGGGAAATATTAGACTTTTGAGGCCATCAGGCAGAGGCTCTGAGCCACTGCTACATATGCTCATAACACGTCACATCACAGATCAGCTTTGTAACCATTTTTGTATTAACAATAAAGCTATCCGGACACAATCAGTTGTTGTATTGTTAACAGCAAAATCATTCAAGAAGGCAATAAGCAAATATACTTTGAGTACCAACGCATAAGTACTCAAACAGACCTACATGTGTAACGCCCAGGATTCGAACTCGGGCATCCCGCATGAAAGTCCAACATCTTAACTAGACCAACAGGATATCCCTCTGGACCAGGGGAGATATTAGACTTTTGAGACCATCAGGCAGAGGCTCTGAGCCACTGCTACACTTTTGACTTCCCACTGGGAAACCTGATCCGGCTCACGGCACCAATGTAACACCCAGGATTCGAACTCGGGCATCCCGCGTGTAAGTCCAACATCTTAACCACTAGACCATGTGGTCTTACATGACATTGTTCTATTGTTAATAACAGCAGAATCATTCAGTGTTTGTGATGACAATTATTTGGGTCCTGGTCCATTATTCATTACTACAGTGTATTTGCTGCATGTTTTTTTAAGGCTGGTTTCAGTTCTATTTGGCATGACCCTCTACCATACTGTAAAGTTGCAAAAGCATATGACGCTGCATGTATGTATTAGGGACAAAAGAAGAATTTTCACAAAACTGCAATTTCCAAAACTGCAATTTTTTCACTTAAAAAAACGTACTATACTTTCCCATGTCCGTATAGGTCCAAAGTTCACGTGTAGAAGTTTTCGAGCATTTTGATCAAATATCCTGGGAGGAGATGCATTTTAATTGATTTTCATATAATTCAAAATGGCGGGTGATCTAGAGGTCAGAGGTCAAAAGTAAGAGCATGACACTTGTTCGGCATGAGGAGACGCATATGTGTGTCGAGGTTTCATTGCTGACGGTCAAACGGTTCATGAGCTATGCGTGGTCAAAGTTTGCATTTTCAATATAGCACCACCCTTTGGCCAATGGTTGTGGGCTTCGCATCCTCACCGTTTGACATGGACCTCTACCATATCTCCAAATTTCGCGAAAACCGACTGCACGGTTCAGCCAGAACTGCTATTTTTGGCGGAAGAAAAACAACTACAAAAACAATAAAGGACCAAGTCCTTTCAGGACTGCTTGGTTCTTTAATAAGGGTCGGGTGACCCCTAGATATAGCTGCAGGCAGCGATAAGACTGGGAAAAGCCATAAGAGCAATAGATTTGTTCGTGGTTGGGGAATAATTCTCATTCTCTCATTCAAATTCTGTTCATATAAAGAGGCATGACGTCACACTCTCGTCTCCCAAGTTAGGCGCCTCCACCCTTGAAGGGTTGTTTCCCCACAACACGAAAAAATAACTGAAAATAAAGGCTTTTAGTCAGGGAATATTATCAGAATAATGTCAAATCTGGGAATACATTTCTTACCAAGAATATTCTTCACCAATGTGTTTGTAAAGGTGTCTACTAACATATCCCACATCAAACTAGGGGGTTTTCATGATTCTGAATCCATTACAAGCATTAGCTTTGCACGAAAAACAATACTTGGGCTAAAAACAGCCATAGCCGTCATCACAAATGTGATGAGGTCAGCACATTTGGGCACATTTGGGCAAGTGGCTATGGCCAAACTATAGGGAGTCCAATTTCAAATTCGACACACGTTCTACACCCCCACAGGGAGTGCAGTGCCCAGTGACCGTATCGAGTCGGTTTGACCCACGGTTGTCCAGAACCGCCACGGGCCCCTACCCTGGCTCCATATATGGAGCTGTCCTGTTCTGACATCACAAGTCTCTACCTCCACGACCAAACATTCATATCACTTATGGGTCCTTGAATTTAAAAAGATAATAAACTAGCAAAAGTGCCCTTCTGGGCACAGGTCTCCACCAGGAGGATAGGAGTGTGTGTGATGTTTGGCAAAATGTTTAGGAGTAATATAAACATGTTTTTTCTTTTTTTTGCAACAATTTTCTTCATTTTGTTGAGGAAATGCAGATCCAGATCAGTCATAGCATCTCTGAGGATAGAATTCTGGATGAGCAGGACATGTGCAGAATTTTGTACAAAATGGGCCACTCCTGAAAACTTTGGAAGGCAATCTTAGCCAATCAGTGTAGAATCTGAGAAATCAGCTTCGTCTTGATCACATGACTACAGAGATCATGTGTACCGATTTGCGTGAGATTTGGATGAAATCTGTGCGACTAACATAAACAATGTGTTTTCCAGAAATCGGCCTCATGGTGGCGCTATAATCGGCAGATGTGGAGGGATGCAGGGAAAATGTTTTTCCATGGCCTCTAGGGAGCGCGCATACATAAGTTGTATACAGATCGATGCAGTTATAGGTAAAAACCGGAATTGCACTGTTATAGGGCCACCGTGAGGCTGATTTGGAAATAAATGAGTGGCATGTCATCCTCGGCCTAGTGGAAATGTGCGTGCATCATTTCACGGAAATTGCACACTGCATTTGTGATTTGTGGCATTTTGTTCGAAACGGAAGCCAATCTTAGCCAATCAGGATGGAAGATGGGAAATGGTGCAGATCCTTGTTGATCACATGACTATGGAATCCGAATTGTGTCATGTATGGATAAAATGTGTACGAGTAATCTACAGAAATGTGTTTTGCCTAAATCTGCCTGATGGTGGCGCTATAACAGGTCGTTGAGGAATATTTGGGGCAGAGGTTCATCATTGGCATCCAGGGAGTGTGTGTGCAAAGTTTGGCATGGATCGGGCCAACGGTGCCGGAGATTAGCTGCAACAGACGGACGGAAGGAAGGAAGGACGGACGGACACACACACACACACACACACACACACACACACGGACAGAGTGCAAAACATACTCTCTCCCCATGCCTTAGGCCTGGTGGAGACAAAAATAACTAGAACACTGTTGTATGCATAAGGTAGGTAGGTACTTGTTTGAACAGTTTCTTATAGTGGCAATATAGGCATAACTCTCTATCTCAGATAATGAACATGGCACTTTACATTGTATTTCAGACTTTTTTTATTTTATGTTGTGTTGTTGTTGTCTCCACCAGGCCGAAGGCATGGGGAGAGAGTATGTTTTGCACTCCGTCCGTGTGTGTGTGTGTCCTTCCTTCCGTCCGTCCGTCCGTCCGTCCTTCCGTCCGTCCGTTATCAGCTAATCTCCGGTACCGTTGGCCCGATCCATGCCAAACTGTGCACACACACTCCATAGATGCCAACGATGAACCTCTGCCCCAAATATTCCTCAACGGTTATAGCGCCACCATGAGGCCGATTTAGGCAAAACACATTTCTGTAGATTACCCGTACACATTTTATCCATACATCACACAATTCGGTATACACTATCTACATAGTCATGTGATCAACACGCATTTGCACCATTTCCCATCTTCCATCCTGATTGGCTAATATTGGCTTCCAAAGCTCACATGAATGGTCCGTTTCGAACAAAATGCCACAAATCACAAAAACAGTGTGCAATTTCCGTGAAATTATACACGCACATTTCCACTAGGCCGAGGATGACATGCCACTCATTATTTTCCAAATCAGCCTCATGGTGGCGCTATAACAGGCCAATTCCTGTTTTTAGCTATAACTGCATCAATCTGTATACAACTTATGTATGCGCACTCCCTAGAGGCCATGGAAAAACATTTTCCCTGCATCCCTCCACATCTGCCGGTTATAGCGCCACCATGAGGCCACCATTTCTGCTAAACACATTGCTTATGTTAGTCGCACAGATTTCATCCAAATCTCACGCAAATCGGTACACACGATCTCTGTAGTGATCAAGACGAGTCTGTTGGATTTCTCAAAGTTTTCAGGAGTGGCCTGTTTCGTTCAAAATGCTGCACATAAACAAAACAAACAAAAAAACATGTTTATATTACTCCTAAACATTTTGCCAAACATCACACACCGTCCTATCCTCCTGGTGGAGACCTGTGCCCAGAAGGGCACTTTTTCTAGTTTTGTCCTGTGTCTGTTTTGTAATTGTTATGTATCTGTTGTTTGTCCTGTCTCAAACTTCAATAAAAATACTTGAATAATAATAATAATGAGCATGGCACTCCTTATTCAATAAGGAGTGCTATGTGCATAAGCCGGGCTTATTGGTAAATGGTGCATTTATATAGCGCCTTTATCCAAGGCGCTTTACATAGATTTTCCATTAAAGGGATAGTTCAGATTTGTTTTATTTAAGCTGTATTAAATACTTGCCATTAATATAGTGGTTGCAACTGTATTAATTGATTGCCCGAGTCCTGTGGTGGGAGTTCTGCTCTGGTTTTGGTCAATATTAATAGTTCCGGTCATTTTGTGGGGGGCACTGGGGCCACACAGTAAAAGTTAATTAATTCACAAAAATAACGTAATTTGTATTGTTGACCTATTTCTAAAATATTAGCGCAACTTTCGTTCAACCAAGTGTAAAATTACTTATGCTGGATCTTTTGTCCACTAGTTCCTTCCTAACATTTATTTGTTGATGAAATTGTCAGTATATTTAGTCTTAGTCATCATACCTTAGTTTTCATTTCGTTTCCATTTAGTTTTCATCAGTGGAAAAAGGTAGTCGACTAACATTTTTTGTCATAGTTTTAGTTTTAGGCCTGGGCTACACGTATATGGATCTTTTGCAAAGCGGATATTTTCGTCCCTGCCCATACGACAGAGATATCTGTGTCCACACACAAACGCAGAAACGCATTGAACACAGGATAAAATCACTGCAGTAGCAGGTTTCAATTGTAGGCTATATTATATTTGATTTTATATTTACACTTATGAGGTGCCAATCATATTTTTTAATGAAGGAATAAGTACCGCATTTTAAAAGCCACCAAAATTGTGAGTGGAAGTGGAACATTTCTTTCATTGTCTGTCAGCATGTCACACTATAGAGTAAATCTCCAAATCCCGACTCTCGACTTTTCTCTCCATATCATTTAAACATTATAGACACTTTACCATTGCTCTGGCGACTTGGCAAGTCCTGCACAGAAAATAATAGCAGAGTCAGACCTATAGAAGTGTCACATCCACAACCAGTTGTGAGCGAGTGGCTATATTTTCCAGGTGTATAATAAATGTCACGTTATAATGTAGGGCAGGCTAATAAAAGTTCACGCGCGCACATTGTCGGCATGCAGGCACAGTGACAACGGAATGCAGTCAAGGGTGCGCCCTTTATTACCTAAACAGGAGAGAGATGTGCCATTTCGTCTCACCAACCACGCTATTTGATGCTATTGCATTCACACCTCACTCTCTCTCTCTGCACCCTCTCTCTCTCTCTCTCTCTCTCCCTCCATGACCATGACCATGAAATGGAGAGCAAACATGAGAATATATAGTTTCACATAATGCACACACCACGCATAGTTAGACTTGTTGGTGTACTGCGCAATGGCATTTGGCCTGGGTCAAATCACCAGTCCGCACTGGACTAGTAGGCTGATATATTTATTATTGGATGCAGCAGAGCAGAGCAGTGATTTCATTTGTATTGGTGCCGAGTGCGAAGCTTGATTGCGGACCGCTACAGATAAACTGTGGATATTAACCTACCAATAAAGGACCGAGGCTAAATGCCAATGTGCAGTAGGCCTACATGTCTATGCGTGGTGTGTGCATAGCCGCATGTGAAACTATATTCTCGTGCTGTATTTTGCTCTCCATTTCATGGTCATGGTCATGGAGGAGAGAGAGAGAGAGGGTGCAGAGAGAGAGAGCGGTGTGAATGCAATCGCATATTGCGTGGTTGGTGAGAAGAAAGTATACAGTGAGTGGGTCGCCGTGCGCATGTATGGCACATGAGCTCTCTCCTGTTTAGGTAATAAAGGGCGCACCCCTGAACATTTTGAAGCTTTGAAGTTGTTTTATACTTTTACTCAAGTAAATGTTGAATTTCAGACTTGTACCTATAACAGAGTGTTTCTATATTGCAGTATTGATACTTTTACTTAAGTAAAAAATGTGAGTAGCCTAGCCTACTTTATCTTCACAAGATTCTTGTAAAGATTCTTTATCTTTACAAGATTCCTTTACAGGATCTCCTCACTGGTCGACAAAAACACCTTGAAGACCTTAACAGGAGCCCTTGTACAAGGCTTCTTTGACTATGCATGCACCTCCTGGTACCATAGCACCTCAAAGGCCCTTAAAACTAGGCTCCAGACCTCCCAAAACAAACTGGTCAGGCTCCTACTTGGCCTCACCCCCCGAACCCACCTCACCCCTGCCCACTTTGACAGACATGCGAATCCCTTGACTCCTTCAAAACCGCTCTCAAAGGGCACCTACGGATGGCTGCAATTCGAAACTGGTCGCCGTAAAATCTGAATCTGAGTTATAAAACTGACAATGACTGATAGAAAATAGAAATATAACTAGAAAAAGTGCCCTTCTGGGCACAGGTCTCCACCAGGAGGATAGGACTGTGTGAGATGTTTGGCAAAATGTTTAGGAGTAATATAAACATGTTTGCCTTTGATGGCAATTGGATGACTTGAGGCATTTTGTTCCAAAAATGTGTTTTGCAAAAATCAACCTGTTGGTGGCGCTATAACAGGCCAATGTGAAAAGGGTGGGATATATTCCTCAGCCTAGTAAGAAAATGTGTGAAAGATTTCACGTAAATTGCATGCTGCGTTCATGATTTGAGGCTTTTGTTCAAAACGGGGCAATCTTGCAAACTGTGAAAGCCAATTATAGCCAATTAGGATGGAATATGAAATATCGGACAGATCCGACTTGAGCACATGACCATAGAGATACTGTGTAACGATTTGTGAGATTTTTGGACAGAATCTGGAGGAGTAATATCAAAAAATGTGTTTTACAAAAGTCGGCCTCCTGGTGGCGCTATAAAAGGCAGATGCGGAAAATGCAGGTGAAAGGTTTGTCCTTGGCCTCTAGGGAGTGTGCATGCAACGTTTCACGCAGATCGGTGCAGTTTTAGGTAAACAATGTGAAAAGCTGCCTCATGGTGGCGCTATAACAGGCCGTTCTGGAAAATGCAGGGCAGAGGTTCATCGTTGGCATCCAGGGAGTGTGTGTGCAAAGTTTGGCATCGACCGGGTTAACGGTGCCGGAGATTAGCTGGTAACGGACGGACGGAAGGACACACGGACGGACACACACACACACACACACACGGACGGAGTGCAAAACATACTCTCTCCCCATGCCTTCGGCCTGGTGGAGACAACAAAACATACTCTCTCCCCATGCCTTCGGCCTGGTGGAGACAAAAATGAATGTACTGTTCTCACTGCACACTGGATAGTTGATTCAACAGTCAGATATACGCCTTTCTTCAACCACGAATCTGGAGATGTCGTTTGTAGTCAACAGGTTGTACTGTCTACAATACAAAAACATACAAGATAGTATAAACTCCTTTCCGTCATACACATCAATGCAAGAAAATAATACGTTTGGCAGCTAGAATAACTAACTAGACAATGTTATATCAACAGCTAAAATGACTCCACAACATTATACACACACAGTGATATATATGCAATCACATGTTATGCAGTTTACTTAAACAAACTACAAATAACATACACAAAATATCAATGAAAGCGTCTCTATACACAGAGTAGCCTATTATACATACCAATGATGCTCTAGAAAATAGCAAAAATGTAAGTAACCTACACTTGGAGGGCTTCTGACATCAGTGACATGTAGATCTGACTGAGTTCTGTATGTACATGAGTAACACTAATCTTGGTTGAGTTGATTGCTTTGCTCAAGAAGAAACCGAAAGTAAAAGCAGCTCGTTTTTCTTCAGTTTTTTTTGCAAATCTAAACTGAATCCATTGAAAAACAAGTCGTTTGAACATTAAAACTATACATTAAGCATTTAAACGATGCTATACAACACACATTATGTTTTTGTGTATAAATAAATAAATACCATAAAACAATATCTAAAACTAGTCTGACATACGCACACATTAGGGGGAGACCTCTACAACACCACACTCTCCACTAAGTAGCAGAGGTGTAAAAACACAGAAAAGGCGAATATACAGTGGGGTCAGAGGTAAAAAAAACGTGCCATTTCCAGACTAAAGTGGACGCTGGACCAAAATCAGTGCTATGTTTCAATTAGTCTGACATACGCAAACCAAAAGAAGGTTGAGAATGGAGCAGAACATACTGTAGTACATTTTTTGGGGGACCTGATTTATAGTAGGCCTACAATCTTTTGGATTGCAGTGACCCCACATTGTTTCTTCAGGAACAATATTTCTAGTTATTTTTATTATTATTATTATTACCTGCTTGCTACTGGATCTGCTCCTGCTGTCAGTTCTTCTTGCAGGGTCTCTGCTGGCTTATTAGCCAGGCTAGGTCTCTGCCTCCTCCCCATCTGTCTCAAGTCTCAAGCAACTCTGGTCTCAATTTGCTTAATCCCCTGGCGTTGTTTTTCTAACTTTTTCTTTAACTACATTATCAGCTTCTTCAAATATCTTTTCTCTTAAACAGTTGAGCTATTGTTCGTTGCATTGCCATTTAGCTTAAATTATTTGTTTAATCCCATTCTTCTGAGTGGCTTCTCATTCAACAAAAGTTGCCGGCACTAATTTTCATTCAGGGTGCGTTCGGAAATGCGCACCGGGAGCGCATTAGTTTGCATTGCACAGTGCGCTCAGTGCGCTATTTCCGAACACGCCCTTAGTTTCCTGTGTTTTCTATTTTTTTTGTTCTGAACCAATCAGAACTAAGTATTTCGTTGTGTCAGTCTGACAGCCAACCAGAAACTGTTTTGAACGTTGGTGGAATTTAATTTGTCGTAGAGCCCGCCTACTATATCCGGTCATATGCCAAGGACAGTCTAAGAAGGATGAGACGCGAAGACCGTACGGGCGACGCCATGTTGCTTTGGAAGGAAAGAAACATGCGCAATGGGCTATATGCAGCCAACACTTCCGCGTTCAGCTTCCTTGGTCTCAACTGCGCATGTTTCTTTCCTTCCAAAGCAACATGGCGTCGCCCGTACGGTCTTCGCGTCTCATCCTTCTTAGACTGTCCTTGTCATATGCACGCATATTTTAGGGAGATTAGTGTTGCGTTACCAGACTGTTGACTCTCGCAATTTCCAAATGGAATAGTTGTCCACGCGAGACTATAGGGAGATGAACGTCCGTTTCCGTATCCGCTCTATACCGGATTTTCAACCTGCAAAGTGAACTGGTACTCCCTGCACATTGACGCAAGTCATGCGAGCCGAAGGGAGAGAAACACTTCTCCTCTCCCCAGTCTGTGCGTATGGTGCGGATGTGCGGTGGTGGATTAATAACAACGGAATGGATCGCATCGCTGACTGACATAAACACACTGTTACAATTCAGATGCACTTCATTAAGAAAACTCAACTAATAACACTTGTGTGTGTTAATCTGCCCGATTCTGACGTTAGAATATTGAATGATTGAAATATTTATTAACAGTTTGCAGAAGTACATTTCAAGTACAACTCAATACAAAGACTGTTAACTGTGAGTGGACGACCCAATAAAGCATTACACTTGTTTACAAGAGGGTCCACCTTGTTCAATTCATCAAAACATTTAGAGACGTACAAATAGACACTTCTATATAGCCAAAGAACAGAACAGGAATTCATCATAAAAGAGGTAAAAAGGGAAAGGAAATTTACGGGGGCCAGTTTCGAATTGCAGCCGTCCGTAGGTGCCATTTGAGAGTGGTTTTGAAGGAGTCAAGAGATTTGCATGTCTTAATGACTGTTGGTAGGGCATTCCACATTTTGGTGGCATATAGCGAAAATAATTTAGACCCTTGTTTGTGCCGAATCTGGGTTGCACAATTGGTTGGTTGGTTGCACATGGTTTGTTGCACTCCCTCTGGTGTTGTGGGTGTGGACTTCGTTAACATTAAGGAAGTATTTAGACAGGTGCATGGTATCTTGGTGGTGTATCGAATCTTGTGGACCAGACCCATTGCAAGATGCTGTACTCTGTCGTCGACCCTAAGCCATTCCAGCCTGTCAAAGTGGGCAGGGGTGAGGTGGGTTCGGGGGGTGAGGCCAAGTAGGAGCCTGACCCGTTTGTTTTGGGAAGTCTGGAGCCTTGTTTTAAGGGCCTTTGAGGTGTTGTGGTACCAAGAGGTGCATGCATAGTCAAAGAAACCTTGTACGAGCCTACGAGGGCTCCTGTTAGGGTCTTCAAGGTGTTTTTGTTGACCAGTGAGGAGATCCTGTAAAGGAATCTTGTTCTTTGGTTGACTTTTTGAGTGGTGTAAACCACTCCTACAACTGGCTTTGTTAGTTTACGTGTCTGTCTGTCTGTTCATACCAAAAAATGAGCATGGTTGCTATGGTCACCCAGTTCACACGGGTGTGATTTCATTACGTCAGACATTACGTCAGACCACAGCTGATCAGTCTATATAAGACCTTACACCACTCAGTTCACACGGGTGTGATTTTTAGATTACATTGGTGGCCATTTTATCACCGGAAAGATTAGCCTCCAGGATGGAACCTAGGTAGGTCATTTCATCTTTTCGTGTGATAATATTGTCACCCACTCTAACCAAGAAGCCATCTGCCTTGCTGAGATTACTATTTGATCCAAAGAGAATGGATACAGTTTTTCCCCAGGTGTAAAGATAGTTTGTTATCAGCGAGCCAGGTGCAGAGTTCAGAGCTGAGGGCCTTCATTTTCAACCTGCAGTTTGTTCCTGTCCAAGACTAGCAGTGCTGAGTCATCTGCGAACAGGAACAAGTTGCAGTCACAAGCTGATGTCATGTCGTTTACATATATTAGGAACAGTAAAGGCCCTAGTATGCTTCCTTGTGGAACGCCACAGCTCACTGGGAGGGGGAGGGACAGTGTTCCGTTCATCTCCAAAATCTGTTCTCTCCCCTCCAGGTAGGATTGCATCCAGCTCACTGATGTGCTATCAAAACCAATTGCTTTTAGCATGTTAACCGTATGGAGTGGTTCACGGTGTCAAAAGCCTTTTGGAGGTCCAGCATGATCATGCCGTAGTATTTGCTAGCATCCACCTCATGTTTGATGTGGTCGCTCAAATAGAGGAGGCATGTGTCAGTGGAGTGGGATGTTCTGAAACCAGATTGGAACTCGTACATTAATTTATTTGTGGCAAGATACTTTTCAACCTGTTCACAGACTATTTTTTCCATCACTTTCGAGATGGAGCTTAGAACAGAAATAGGGCGGTATAATAGGGCGGTATAATGTTTTGATTGTTTTCCTCTTGGACATGCGTTTGTGGGCACAGTGGCAGGTTATTTAATATAGTCTTTTGATAGCTCCGGTGTGCTCCGGCGGTCAGATCTTATACCGGGTCGGAGCTCCGGACCGTCCCGGCCCACTTTCCCCCCTGATTGGGCTTCATTAATAGAGTGTCTAGGGAGCAATTAGGGGTTAGGTGTCTTGCTCAGGCCAGAGACAATTCGACACGTAATAGACTTGGGGGTAGACCAATGACATGCAGCCAGGTGACCTTTCGTTAAACTGGTGACCTTCTGATTCCCAATGGCGTATACTATAGTCTACCCACTCAAATTGTATAAACACATGCATTATTGTCAGTCGCGAATACATGACAGATGACACTCAGTTTACACACACACATTTACACTCAGCGTTTAACAGATATATATGTGCAAAATCAATAAATCAATCAAAATGTTATTGCTTGTTTTTGCCCTCCATAATAATAGAATTAGCAGTTGGAGAAGTACACTTGATTTGTGGGAGGGGTGATGGAGTGGAGTATTATTATATATCAAATAAAGGACTTTGAAATGCTCTGTTGTGATTGGCTGATTCTGCTGGCGCTAACTGCTAATTGTATTATTGACTAATGTCAAATACAGTACTATTGTGCATGCAGTACCTGGCCACTCTTCCTCTCAGGTCTCCAATCCCAGCCATGTTCTTCTGGTCTAGACTCTGCACAGCAAACGAGGTTCCAGATGTAACCGAGTCCCTCTGGGTGACATTGCTCTCCAGGGCCTGTTCAGACCAAGGTTATCATCATTGGTAGGTATGCTCTTTAATACTTATTGAATAGCACATTTAGTCAAATACAAGGAAGTGTTGATAGCAGACCATGAACTAGTAGGCAAATCGGACTTAACCACCTGAACCCCAGCGTTCATATTCTGGGGGTGACCATTAGTCAAAAATAGCAGATCGGCTATTTTTGGCGAAGAGATTTCGTGTAGCTCGCTGAGGACCCGAGGGAGTGTCCGTTGTGAAGTCGGTGGGATCAGTGCACCTCCAAAAGTGTTTGTAACTAGAAAAAGTGCCCTTCTGGGCACAGGTCTCCACCAGGAGGATAGGAGTGTGTGTGATGTTTGGCAAAATGTTTAGGAGTAATATAAACATGTTTTTGGGGTTTTTTGCAACAATTTTCTTCATTTTGTTGAGGAAATGCAGATCCAGATCACTCATAGCATCTCTGAGGATAGAATTCTGGATGAGCAGGACACTCCTGAGAACTTTGGAAGGCAATCTTAGCCAATCAGTGTAGAATCTGAGAAATCCAACAGACTCGTCTTGATCACATAACTACAGAGATCATGTGTACCGATTTGCGTGAGATTTTGATGAAATCTGTGCGACTAACATAAACAATGTGTTTTCCAGAAAGCGGCCTCATGGTGGCGCTATAACCGGCAGATGTGGAGGGATGCAGGGAAATTGTTTTTCCATGGCCTCTAGGGAGTGCGCATACATAAGTTGTATACAGATCGATGCAGTTTATGGGTAAAAACAGGAATTGCCCTGTTATAGCGCCATCATGAGGCTAATTTGTTAAAAAATGAGTGGCATGTCATCCTCGGCCTAGTGGAAATGTGCGTGCATAATTTCACGGAAATTGCACACTGCGTTTGTGATTTGTGGCATTTTGTTCGAAACGGACCAATCATGTGAGCTTTGGAAGCCAATCTTAGCCAATCAGGATGGAAGATGGGAAATGGTGCAGATCCGTGTTGATTACATGGCTATGGAAATAGTGTATACCGAATTGTGTGATGTAAGGATAAAATGAGTACGAGTAATCTACAGAGATGTGTTTTGCCTAAATCGCCCTCATGGTAGCGCTATAACAGGTCGTTGAGGAATATTTGGGGCAGGGGTTCGTCGTTGGCATCCAGGGAGTGTGTGTGCAAAGTTTGGCATGGATCGGGCGAACGGTGCCGGAGATTAGCTGGTAACGGACGGACGGAAGGAAGGACGGACGCACACACACACACGGACGGACTGCAATACATACTCTCTCCCCATGCCTTTGGCTGGTGGAAACAAAAATCCTCAATTTCCCATAATATTCATCCCTGATATAATCATAACCTTTATTTAAATAAAGGTTATGATTATATACAATTGAGGGGCAGGCCCTCATTTTCAATGTAGCCGAAATACAAAACACAAAATCAACAACATACACTAAATACAGCAATATCAAATATATGAATTGTAAAACAGAAAGTGTCCAAAGCTAAAATAACTATAATAGATAGATGAGAATCAATTAAAACAGTTACATTGTTGAGTAACCTAGGGAAGGTAGTGATCTGATTTTTAGGGATTTTTGGAGTTCGTTCCAATCAAATGGAGCACTGACAGAAAAAGCTGCTTTACCTAGCAGTCATATAACTGACATCATAGACTGGACTCCATATAGTACAATAATGGGTGCATTTCTTGTCATGCCTTTTGCAGGTCTGTTGCTGTTCATTCCGGTTCATTCCCATCAGACTAAATTAATTAGGCATTGTGCAGGCTGGTCAAGCCCGCCTACATTACCTTTGCTTTGGTAATAATGCTTACAGGCCCTGTGCTATAACCCAGTGGCACACAGGTGTGTCCTTTGCAGATAACAGAATTACTGAGCACTATGGAGACAGTGTCATTAAGCATTAATGACACTTGATGCATTAAGCACCAAGCAAGTCTCATCTAGGCTTTTTCCAGGTTATTCACTTCATGGTTTATTGCTACTCGCTCAAACGCTCATGCAGAGAATGAATTAGCTGAATGGAATTACGATGATATATTAGATTACAACAATCAGTGTTATCATTTAGGACCCAGTGAGAGCGGATTAATGATGCAATTGTGTCTACTATAGTGGTTTGTTTAGGTGTGCTCTCCCTGCGTTGCCTGATGTTTGACTCTCTGCCTAAGATTACAGAAGAAAATTGATTGGTTTAATGAATCAAATTTACATTCCGTGCTCAGTTTATATAGCCTTTACTGTATACTATGAACCTTCTAAGTGCCATACTGTAAGTGGTATTGGCAAGCACTCAGAACACCTCAATATTCGTGTGATGCCTTTACTTGGTTTTTGATTGGTGAAAACCACTCCAACAACTGGTTTTGTACCCGTGTACCCGTGTTTGTTCGTACCAAAAAAATCACACCCGTGTGAACTGAGTGGTGTAAGGTTTTATATAGCATGATCAGCTCTGATCTGACGTAATGAAATCACACCTGGATGTGATTTCACAACTGGCTTTTTTTGTGCAGAGAAAATGACCATGGTTGCTACGGTCATCCAGTTCACCCGGGTGTGATTTAATTACGTCAGAAATTATTTTGAACATAGCAACCATGCTCATTTTTTTCTGCACACAAAAGCCAGTTGTAGGAGTGGTTTACACCACTCAAAAACGAGCATGCATGGTTGCTATGGTTAGCAACCAAAAAAACGAGCATGGTTGCTATGGTTAGTATGTGACGTCACTGACACAGATGCAGATGCACTGACACAGATGCTTTCCTGGTTCTAATGTACAGTAACTATAACAATAAATGTGTAGTTGCACCACTCAGTTCACACAGGTGTGATTTTTTTGCTTATACTTGGAAAATGTCTCACAAGCGTGATGGGATTCAGGAGGGCATTGCAGGGCATTGCACCACTCTATGAAGTGAAATCAAAGGGCATGTACAGTCAGTGAGTGCCAAGTCCGTGTGTGCATGTATGCCCCTATGTAAGAGTATGTGTGCGTGTTTGTGTGAGAGTTTGTAAGTGATTGATTAAAAGAGAAATGGCACGACAGAGAGAGTGAGGGGAAAGAAGGTAGTTAAAGGAAAACTGAGGAAGATGAGAGGGAAAAAGGCAAAAACAGACTTGATAATATCGCTTTACTTGGGATCTTCTTCATGGAAAGAGATGTGTTGGAGAGAGCCGAGAGCTTGCACAGCAGCACCCATTTAGAGCTGGTGTAACCTATACATTGTTTTACCTTTCATGCCGGATGTGTCTCATACACCTCTGTGTCTCATAGCAACATAATTAATCTTTTCATTTTTCTAACATTTTTCTAAGTCAGGTTTTAGGAGGCATTTTTAGAATTGGCCTCAGGTCTAAATTGGTTCCTTGTACATGAAGCTACTTAATACCGTGTGTTTTTTGTTTCTAAGAAAATGTGTTAATCACGGACGGTCTTATGTTACTCTTCTTTTGTCCAAACACATCTGTACATAGTATCTATAAGATACTACTCAAACTAGGGCTGGTTGTCTGGGTTAGGACCCGCCGCAGTGGTGTCCGGTGAGAACTTAACCGGGATTCTGAAATCTCTGACACAACGATGTCTGGGTTGTAAGGCCAGACATCGCGGAGAATATCTGGGTTGTAAGGCTAAATATCCTGTCTCGTACGGAGGCCTTCATTACAGTATCTCCATGTGATCAAGACAGATCTGTCCGATTTCATATTCCATCCTGATTGCCATGATACTTTGTACGCACATTCCCTTTAGGCCGAGGTAGAAATGTCACCATTTTCACATTGGTCTATTATAGTGCCACCAGGAGGCCACAATGACCTACCTGGCCTAGTGTAGACCACTTTTTCTAATTATTGTTTATTTTTTTAGTATTGCTTTTTTGCTACCCATAGTAGCCAAGCCAAGCCAGTAGCACTTGCACTTCCTGCAATGGATGAAGAGAGCACCCCACCCTCCCATCCTCATTACATTGGGTCATACTGAGGAGCTGTATCTCCATCTGGCATGGAGACCGCAATGCCTCGAGGCCAGAAGTCCCTGTAGAGAGTGGTGACTTGAGGACAGCTGAGTACAGTGAGAAGGTCATTCGGACTTCACTCCTTTCCAATCAGGATATGGTATTACACACGCACCGTTTGACCAAAGACCTCCAACATAGGTACTCTATCACGGATAGGCCTAACACAATTATTACATAATCGCCTGGTTAAAACTATTTGAGATATTTGGAGATATATATGGAGATCGATGATGTCATCAGTATATGCCCAATTGCCCATATATGCTCATGCCCCCTTTGTGCCCATAAATATGGAGCTGGCTTGCATGAAATCTGCCATGACGACATATTTAAGTTAAACAACACACTCCATATTTGGGCGTAGCTATAGTGGGGACTCCTTTATATGGTTATGGCTGTGTCATGGTGACATGAGCGTGACGATATGGTCCGTCAGTATGTTTGTCAAGTAAAATGTGACTGTCCAATGTATATCCAATTTATATAGAGCTTTTTTATACTCAAAATCGTAGTTCAACTACATAGTTTAAGTGCTCCCCAACACTGTGTATGTGACGTGTGAGTGCGTGCGTGCGTGCGTCCGTGCGTACCTGTATGTCCACGCTGAGCTGCTTGACGATGTGCGTGATGGTGCTGATGTGGCTCTCCAGCAGCCTGCGGGACAGGGCCTCGGCCAGGACAGAGCCCTGGGTGGCGTGCAGGCTGGCAGCCACCTCCTCCTTGATCCTCAGGGCCTTTTCCACCAGCACAGCCAGAGTCCTCTCCTGACCGCTCACACGGCCCTCCAACACGTCGGTCCTAATGAGGGGTCAAACATCATCACATGGGTGTCTGTCGATGGCATATGGTTTAACCACTTATATGCCCTATATTTAAAAAAGAAACATGAATAAAATAACTCTAAATGCACAAACAATTCTAAAATTTCATAATTTAAAAATGAAAAATGAAAATGTGATTTCATTATTTATTTCTAAATTACAATGTCTCTTCTTCTCCCAAAAGTCTTCACACTGCTATTTTGAAGAATTTGAAGGTTTGAAAATCTTTGAAAAATGCACTCCAGGCAACTAGGATTATGAACAAAATTGATTGCCTGTCGCGTGCGTGTGTGTGTGTGTGTGTGTGTGTGTGTGTGTGTGTGTGTGTGTGTGTGTGTGTGTGTGTGTGTGTGTGTGTGTGTGTGTGTGTGTGTGTGTGTGTGTGTGTGTGTGTGCGTGTGCGTGTGCGTGTGTGTGCGTGTGCGTGTGCGTGCCAACTGAATGTTTTCTAAAAAGACAACTTTTTTCCCCATCCTGACCAGCCTAATATGATTATTACATTTTGGCATGTACTAACTGCAAGCCAATGAAGAATGAACCAATCAGTAGCATTGTCAGTTTGTCTTCATTTCTAATTCATATTTATTTAGTTGCCAATAATTTAACTGTAGGCCAGTGTTTTGAGACATGTTGTCTTTTATTGCTATAAAAATGAATGGTAAAAACAAATGGTGGAGTAAAAACAACAAGGTCACATGGCTTTGGAGAGTTTGGGCAGCAGATCTACAAGCTCTCAACATGTCATGCTGCAATGTGCTGTGGGCTTGTAGATCACCAATTTTGATAAACTAAAACAGTGCCCGTGGGGCCTCTACAGCAGTGCCCGTCGGGCACTGGCCTACTTGGAACGATGCAAGTTGGAAATGAATGCCCCACCCATATATTATGTCTGTCTCCCTTTTATGCCTATATGGAGTTCTTTGTAAGGCATGCCCAAATATGGAGTATATGCAGCCACTTCATACAGCACCATGTTCCATATGCTGTTACAGTAGGCCTACATGTTTGCACTTGAATTTAAAAAAAAGCTGCATTTGATGGAGGGGGAAAGTGTTACTGAAACGATGTTGGTGCTTCTTGCACTTCCTTTTTATAAGCAACAAATGTTCTCCAATGCATTTAATGGAATTCTTGTGTTGGAATTTATGTTACTGTAAATTTAAAACTTAAATTAAATTCATATCGGCTCATAATATCGGCTATCGGGCTTTTTGATTCTCCACTAATCGGTAACCGGAAATATCGGCCAAAAACGATATCGGTCGATCACTACAAAATACACCAGGGCAGGAAATGAATGGGAGGCGATGAAGGCCATGGCCGTCATGCTCCTTCAGTCTCGCCTAAATTATGCTTCTAAAAATATGATATGCCCTGAGGCAATGTGGCCTTGGCTTGACCCACGTTACCTGTCCCTGAGGATTTAACCTTTTGCTTTCCTCGCTGTTTACTTGTGTTGTTTGTTTATTTATGTTTTGTAAAAAAGAAGGAAAAAAGAAAAAGAAAAACACTAATATGGCGCTGTGGAAAAGTGACACATTTCAATATGTGATATATGGAGGTATACCGCATGTACGGTATACGCACACATGCACACATGTGGTCTAATGGTTAAAGGGGCATTCCACTCATTTTCAACATTTTACTATGTCATTAATATACCTTAGAGCTGTTGTGTGGAAATAATAAAAAAGTCCCCCCCATTCTGTGTTTACTAGAACTAGAGGTCTGAAAAAAATCATTAACATGGTGAAACACATCTTGATGATGTCATCAAGATGTGTTTCACCATGTTAATGATTTTTTTCATACTTACAGTTCTAGGAAACACAGAATGGGGGGGACTTTTTTATTATTTCCACACAACAGCTCTAAGGTATATTAATGACATAGTAAAATGTTGAAAATGGGTGGTTTTCCCCTTTAAGATATGGGACTTTCATGCGGGAGACCCGAGTTCGAATTCTGGGCGTTGCGCGCACACACACACACACGATAAAGAAAGCATCCAATAACACTAAATTAAGTGTACCTGTTGTAGTGTTGATAGGGTTGTAACACTGACTCCTGTGCCATGGTTACTCCTTGGCCTGAAAAGTCAGAAGAAAACATTTTTGTTTTTGTTACAATTTCACTCCAAATGTTCATGCTAATGAATAGTATTTTTAGAGCAGAATTCTAGAGCAGAATTTTAGAGCTGAATTCAATGAAAGGCACTGGAGCATATTATTATAGTTGAAATTATAGAAGACACCAAAGGAGTTACATTGGCTCTAGGGTAGATAACACCCAAAATAAAATGATTAACACAGGACTATCAACAATGCAAGATTCCAACAAAAGATGTAGGCTATAAAATATACATGGTACAATATATAAGAAAAATAAACAATAAAAAAGAAATATACGGGAAGGGAACACAAAACCTATAGTCTTTTCTTTGAAAACCCTTAGAAAATGTGTTAACATCAATATCTATTTAGTAATTTTCAAAAGAAAAGATCTATCATATTGAAGAAATGATTTGTATGGACTACTCACACAGTGGCGTTGCTTCTTTGCCTGACTACTGCAGATCATACAGTATGTTTGTTCTAGTCACTGGGTAACTGTAGTGGGTGTGAAAGGGGTGTGAGCCACTGCCTACTAGCCAGGGAGAACTTATCAACAACACAACACAACACTGAAATTACTTAAAGCAGGGGTTCTCAACCCGTGGGTCGCGACCCCTCGGGGGGTCGCCAAATTATTTTAGGGGGTCCCCAAATTATTATTTTTTTAATTTTTATTTTCACGATTTTTCAAAAATAGCAGACCTACAAGCTCGTAGCGCGCCACTCGGTGGCGCGCTATGAGCTTGTAGATCTGCTATTTTTCAATAGCTAAATTATAACAATGCTTAAAACACCAAAAGGGGTTCCCGCCCAAAATGGTTTCAGGTTATTGTAGCAGTCAATTTATATTGGGGGTCGGGGGCGGGGCGGGGGTCCCGAGACATTGCCAAAGCATTTCAGGGGGTCCCCGGCCAAAAACGTTGAGAACCCCTGACTTAAAGGACAACTTTCATTTCATTTGCTGCTTTCTTTCGTTTTAGGGATTTTAGCTGTTTTTGACAGGGGGGCGGGGGCATTCGAGCATGGGGCTAAATATGTATTTTTTTTGCAAAATGTTATAGCGATTTCTTTTTTTATTATTTACTATAGTCCTACTAGACCGCAAGAAATTACATCTGGCCACAAAAGATCACATGATCTACTGAATGTGAAGGTAGCCTACTGGGGGGAAGCCACACTGTGTGTCATAGGCTCAATACGGTATGTCAGTTTGACACATTCAGTAGATCCTGTGATCTTTTGTGGTCAAATATAATTTATTGGGGTCTAGTAGGACTATAGTAATTAATACAAAAATAAATCACTATAACATTTTGTAAAGAAATACATATTTAGCCCCATAATCGAATGCCCCCGCCCCCACTGTCAAAAACAGCTAAAATCCCTAAAACGAAAGAAAGCAGCAAATGAAAAAAACATTACACTCACCTTTACTTTCTCTAATAACAACCTAAAACATGAACCTTGGTTGAAAAAAACTAAAGTTGTCCTTTAAGCAGCTTAGACAACTGAAAATCTGCTTGTCCTTTCTTTTCTGTCGTTCTTTCAGCCAATGTGTCTGTCTGTGACTTTGACACTGTCAGCAAGCTCTAAGAACAGTTCAAGCAGTGGTGGACAACAACTTATTTTTTATCCACCCTAAATGATCAGATTGGGTGATCAATTATCAAAAATAATAACCATAGGGGCACAGTGGCACAGTCGGTAGTGCTGTCACCTCACAGCTAGAAGGTCCTGGGTTCGATTCCCGGTGGGGACACTGTGGGTGCTGGCGGCGTGTTTCCTCCTCCGTGTTATCAGTGCCCATACCCGAGGCGGGGTTGACGAAAGGGCCTTTCTGTGTGGAGTTTGCATGTTCTCCCCGTGTCCCCTAGGGTAGGTACCCTCACAAAAAAACATGCAGTAATCCTGGTCTCTAAACTGCCTCCCCCTGGCCAGCCGGGGCGCCTGATGGAGGGGAAAGGAACTGGTTGGAATAACGTGTTCCTCCCACGCACTATGTCCAACCAGGGAAACTCCCCCCTGTCAGGTGCAAAGGAGCAACTTGGACACTCATGCATGCATGAAGGAAGCATGAGTTCAAGTCCGTTGCTCTCCCCAGGTTGGCGGAGGGTGTGTAGAGCCCAGGATCACATTAGATAATTGACACATGGGTGAAAAATTGGTTACAAAATCGTGGGATAAACCCCCCCCCCCAAAAAAAACCAATAACCATTACCACTATTGCTTGATGTGCAATGTGCATACAGCCTTTCTTCTCAGAGAGTCAGACTTTATCTTACTTTTATTATTCATATTCAATTATTGACTCGTTCTTTTTTTTTAGGTTTTATTATGTACTTATTCTATGATTGTATATTATTCTAAAGCAGTCTGTAATAAGACCATAACACGTCAAAGCAATGGTGGATTTCACTGTTTGGCACTGAACACACCAGCTTTGGAAAAGAGCTAAGTGATGCGTGCCAGAAAAGGTTGCCAACCCCAGATTTACAGTTTATGACCGGAGTGTAACTCAAGTTGATTTTATGCTGATGTGTTGACTACTGGAACTGCAGTATGATATTATAGGCAGCGCGTTTTTATAATAACCAAAGATATCATGTGTTCTTCCTGTACTCTAGTTTTTTTAGGTTTAGTTTTTGTGGCATCAGATATATTGGTGTGCTATTCAGTCAAGTCAAGTTAAATGTTTCATTATAGCTGTTATGAATTTGCATAATTGAATACCCATTGCCATGCTGTGGGGTGGAATGATAAAAGCTTACGTCAACCTATAGGGATATTTTTCACTATAGCTGAGGTGATGTAATAATTAAGCTCATTACACACTGATATTGCAAAGCTGTGCTAACACAGATAATATAATGTTTTTAAATCACATTATAAATGAGCCAGCAGGGAACATGTTTATGTTATGTGAAAGAAGGCTTTTAAAAGGATCCCTGTGTATGCCTATATGCATATAGTCAATGTAATATCTAAGTCAAATACTTCATCTTTTACTCAAGTGGGACTATAACGCCTGTTGCAAGTTGACGATGTAATTTGTCTATGTGAGATACTGTACCATAGCCCAGGGGTCTGCAACCTTTTTTAAATGAAGTGCCATGTTTTTATTTTCTAGATTGTCAGTGTGCCATATCAACATTAATTCATTTTAATGACACCACATGAAAAATTCCAACATATTTTGCTTGTCCACAAAAGCTAAAACCAAGAACCTGAGGGATATTGGTTTCTCTACCTACTCCAAACTATACCAGGCTTGTGTATGTCCAGTGCTGGATTATGTAGCAGGAGTGTGGGGATTCAAACAATACCCCAAAAGTGAGACCGTGCATAATAGAGCAATGCGATATTTCCTGGGGGTACACAAATTCACGCCAACCCTGGCCATCCAAGGAGATACGGGATGGGAACCCAATGAGGTACGGTGGAGTGTACACATGGTACGTCTGTGGAACAGAATACTGGAGTTGAACTCTAACAGAATTGTAAGAAGGATTCTTGAGTGGGATATCTTGATCAAGGGCACTTGGGCTACGGACATGTACGACATTCTTACGAGAGCGGGTTATGAAGACCATTATTATAATAAACAACAAATAGAGGTTAAGGTAATAAAAGAAATTATTTTTCAAAATGTAAAGGATAGATGGGCACTGGACATATGGTGTAAACCAAAGCTCCGCACATACTGTGAGATCTGTGAGATCTACGAGACAGAAAACTATGTACAGTATAATCTGTCAAAAAAGAAACGATCCTTGTGTGCCCAAATTAGAGCTGGCATACTTGGTCTGCATATTGAGACAGGTAGATATGTAGGTACGGTGGAGGAGGAAAGACTATGTAGTCTGTGTGATCTAAATTAAATTGAAAATGAAATGCATTTTGTTTTTTATTGTCCTTTCTACAACTCTATTAGGGAAAGACTTTTTATTAAGAATTTAAGATAGACCCATACCATGAATTTGTATGGTTGGAGGACTTCGAGAGACTGAGGCACCTGTTTCAAAAGTACACCTTTTCATTTGCCTCATTCCTTGAAAAGGCCTGGTCAATGAGGAGGAGGGCCATTTACATGTAAAATGACCTTGTGTTTATTTTCGTTTTGTTTTTTTTGTTTTTTTGTTTTAATAATATACAAATATGTATGAACAGGAATGACTGTAGTGTCAGTTGTATTATATAGAAATTTCACGAAATACCTTTCGTTTATGGGTAGGTTTCCTTCAAAACCTAGCTGCAGAACATTATTTTATGTACTCCCAGGACAGAAAATTCTAGAATTTTCGCTGTCCTGGGCTCTAAGGGTGACGTAGGAAGCCACGCCTATCCCGTATAGATACCTGCGTGGCTACGTCAGCCCTCATTCAACTTTTCTTCTGCTAAGCTGCGAGAACGAACTTTAACATTCCAGTGTGTGCAGGGTAATATATCTCGCAAACTCGGCCGAGAGATTAATTCTTTAGGACCGTGAGATCTCTGGCACACTCTCGAAGCAAACAGAAGGATACTTCTCGAGAAAAAAAAGCCGAACTTCGACACAAGTGAGTTCTAGGCAACTTGTTGCTACGCTAGCTTGTCGAAAAAACAGCTCGCGCCTCTTTTTCTCTCTCGCTAAAGCTAGCGTTTGTTAGCTTAAAGCTATCCATAGTTAGCTTAGCGCTACTAGGCAGATACGCCTGTGGTCTACTATTACACGCCACGAGGAAGATAAACCTGTGGCTGTTAAGCACTCGGACTCCTCTCTCTACAAGCAACCATGTCGCTGACGAGGGAGACCCAGCCTGGGGAAAGACGCCATCGAGGACAGCCGGTGCCCGCCGACTGTCAAGAAGGCCCCAAACAAAAGACGTGCTCCACCTGGGGATGCGGGAACACGATGTCGGGCAAAGACGGGCATGACGAGTGCATGTATTGTCTCGGCCTCACCCACACCCGTGAGTCCATGGAGGAAATCGGTCCCGTTTGCCTCCATTGTGAGAAAATGGACGACGACGTCCTAAACAACAGGCTCGGACGTGTCCAAAGGTATTATGACAACTTTGCCGCCCACGGACTCCGAGAGAGGAGCCCCACTCCTCCCCCGCGACGAGCTCGCATACAAGTCCCGCCAAAGGGGCTTTGGCCCCGCGTCACCGGAGAGGGACAACGAGCTACCCCGAGACAGAGGCTCGACTACTCGGGCAACAGAGCCCCAACCGGAGCCTCTTCTTCAAGAGCAGCACCTGCCGGCGCTAGCCGAGACAGGTACGCTACTTCAGCCTCTGCAACCAGGGCTCACGAGGCCACTGATTACGAGGCTCATGGCGCGAGGCCAAGGGATACCTTCGCACCGCGCCGCTCTTCCCCAGCTCCACGTGCTCGACAACACGTCGTGCAGGCCACCATTGAGTGCCCGCCCAGACATACAGCTAGACGCAGACAGCCTGCCGTTGCACCCAGCTATATGGTGGACCGCCTGGACCCTTCCCCAGACCGCGCAATGTCTCCCGGTGGGGAGCATTGGACTACCAGGGAGGAAGGGGAGCTTCGTGATGACGAGCTCCCTTCCTTCCAGGAGCAACTCCAGGACTACCACGTCCTGGACGAGGCCTACGCGGACGAGCGAGATGGCCATGATGACCTCTCCCCCGGGGACTACGTCAGCACCACTCGTCGCCCCTTCGACGACCTGGATGCCATGGACATACAGGAGCACCAGCAAGCCAGGGCTCCTGTCCCCCCGCCTCCTGTACCCCCCATGGATGACTCCAATATTTACGAGATATACAGGAAGGCTAGTGCACGTTGTAACCACACATGGCCTAAGTCAACTGTCAAGGTACTACCATGGGAAGGCAGGACTGATGAGTCTTCGAGGAGGCCATGATGCACGCCTGGGACGAACCCCTCCTGAAGGTGGATTTTCCCAAGGCCAGCGCCAAGGGGCCCAACGACATACCAGATAAACAAACCCTCGCCATAGACTTCATGCCAGCTATGGACAAGGCTATAGCGGCCTACCTGGCCAACCCTGCAGCTCCTAGAGTGGATCACCACGTAAAGGAACCGCAGCTCCTGTCCAGCAGCGTGAGGGAAGCCTCAAAACTGAACAAGTGGCAGTATGCACACATGTCATTCGTGGCGAAGGCCCTCAATGCAGGAGCACTTCTCCAGGGTTCCATGAAGAGCCTCCTCATTGAGATGGGACAGAAGTCCATTAAAGTCCAGCTAGCGGAACTGCCAGAAGACCTGGCCGAGTTACGCCGCCTGAATCACGAGATGGCCACCCTCCAGAGGGACTCCACTCTCCACAACGCCAAGGCAATGGCATGTTCCATCCTCCAGGAGAGATGGCGTTGGGTCGATCAGACCAGCGCCATCTCCCTGGAGACAAAGAAAGAGTTTGTGGCTGGAAATATCCACCCAGACAGTATGTTTAAGGACGCTCTGGCCAAGATGTCAGAGACCATCCAACAGCTCGAGTCCTCCACCAAGACGATGAAGGCGCTCGAACCGCTGGCCAACCAGGCCGCCCCGGTAGGCCGCCCCAAGGCTAAGAAGGCACCCTGGAAGGCCAAGACCGATGACAAACCCAGGTCCCAGGACCGGAGCGGAGATAGACAGCGACAGCCTGCAGGCCGAGGCAGAGCAGACCGCCGCACCTCTCCGCCGCCCTACAAGGCCAGGAGCGCTCCCAGAGGCCGAGGCCAGGGGAAGCGCAAATGACCTGCCCGGGCCGGGTCATCTTCCCCACCACACTCAGAGTTCAAGGCCAGAGGTGGGGATCACAGATCTCACCTCAGAGCCTGCGCTGAAGCGCTTAAGGGGGCCTGTACACAGTGCTGTGAGCACCGTTGTACAGACCCCGAAAATTGTTATGTGCAATTCACATGTGTATGTTTTTCCACGTTGTTCAATAAAGAAAACAAAAAAACAAAAAACACAAAAAACAATAAAACCAACTCTGAAGGGCATAGGCCCAGTGGGAAAGATAACCCACACTGTGACAGCTTTAGCTGTCACAGGCCAAGAACTCCACGCCAATTTTTTCCAAACTCAATACCGAAAAAATTCACTAGAGGGAGACATTTCACACAAAGTAAGTCTTCCCCTAGGCAGGCCATGCACCACGCTGACAAGCACAGGGAACCCTTTGTCACGTCATCTGTCACAATGGCGGATATCCGGGGCTTCCCCGTGGATAATCCGTACAATTCAGACAGGATACAGGCTACAGTTCGCCTCCAAACCGCCCACTTCCAGGAAAATTATTTTCTCAGAAGCGAGCGGGCAAAAGGCCGCCATTCTGCAAGAGGAAATCAATTCATTAATGCAGAAAGGCGCCATCACAGAGGTGGCCCTCGACCAATCAATGAACGGTTTTTACTCCCGCTATTTCTTGGTAAAGAAAAAGGGGGGCGGACTCCGTCCCATTCTAGACCTGAGGGCATTGAATCGTCACTTAAAAAAGCTGCGATTCAAAATGCTTACTCCACCAGTCCTCCTACGCCTAATTCGCGAAGGGGACTGGTTTACGTCGATAGACCTGCAAGACGCATATTTCCACATTCCGATTTACCCGCCGCACAGAAAATGTCTGCGCTTCGGGTTCAGAGGAAAAGTGTACGAGTACACAGTCCTTCCCTTCGGAATGTCACTGAGTCCCAGAGTCTTCATAAAGTGCACCGCGGCAGCTATCGCTCCGCTCCGACAGCAAGGGATCCGTCTCGCTACATACGTAGACGACTGGATCCTACTTGCAGACTCTCCACGAGAAGCACTGTCGCACACACATCGTGTGCTCAGCCACCTCGACTCGCTTGGGTTTATAATAAACCACGAGAAGAGCATGCTTATGCCAACACAGTCAATAGACTTTATAGGCATAACACTGAACTCAATCTCTTACACGGCCCGCCTGAGCCAAGAGAGAATAGACGCAACACTGCAGTGCGTGGCGTCATTCAAAAGGGGACGCTCGATTCCTTTTCATGCATGCCTCCGGATGGCGGGGTTAATGGCCTCTGCGGTCTATTTAATCCGCCTAGCAAGGCTACATATGAGACCTTTCCAACGATGGATAGGCTCTCTACATGTACCAATGCACCGTCGGCACCAGAAGGTAACAGTAACATCACAATGCATACTAGCCCTTCAATGGTGGTCAGACAGGAAAACCCTCTCAGAGGGCGTCCCCATGGGAAAGCCTCTGATCAGGAAAGTCATCACTACAGACGCCAGCATGACAGGCTGGGGAGCCACGATGGAAGGACTCACAGCCAGAGGTTTATGGTTGGGGCCACTACGTGCCCTTCACATAAATTACTTAGAGCTCATGGCAGTCTTCCTCGCCCTGAAATACTTCGAGCAGCGCATCCTGGGTTGCCATGTCCTAGTCAGGACAGACAACACCACGGCCATGTGCTACATCAACAGACAAGGTGGACTCAGGTCCCCTCGTCTTCATCAACTGGCTCAGAAACTGATCCTGTGGTGCAACACACGCGTCCTCTCAATAGTAGCGTGTCACGTCCCAGGTCTTCTGAACACAGGGGCAGACCTGCTGTCCAGAGGACCTCTCCGCTACTCAGACTGGTCACTACACCCTCATGCAGTGGCCCAGGTCTGGAGCAGGTTTGGGAAATCCAAGGTGGATCTCTTTGCCACAGAGGAGAACACGAAGTGTCCCCTCTTCTTCGCAATCAGGGGACCATCAACGTTGGGGCTAGACGCTCTGTCACACCAATGGCCCAAAACCCTTCTCTACGCCTTTCCCCCGCTATCCCTCATCAGCCCCACTCTGGACAGAGTGAGGACTCAGGGTCTGAAGGTGCTCCTAATAGCCCCGTTGTGGGGGGTCTGGAGGTCGGAAATAACCCCTCTCCTCTACGACCAGCCGTGGAGAATTCCCCTTCGAGCGGATCTCCTCTCTCAAGCGAGGGGGGAGATCTTCCACCCTCACCCCCAGGACCTAGACCTATGGGTCTGGCCCGTCAAAGGGTGATGTTGACTGCCGTGGGTCTACCTCCGAACGTAATCGAAACGATTCAGAAAGGCAGAGCCCAGTCAACAAGGGACCGTTACGACACAGCCTGGCGCGTCTTCGAGCATTGGTGCTCACGAAGACCAGACCAAACAGTCCCCTACCAGGCCTCAGTGATCGACGTCCTGTCATTCCTGCAGGAGCTCCTAGACAACGGTCTAGGCCTCTCCTCAGTCAAGGTCCATTTGGCGGCAATCTCTGCCTGCCACCCAGGCTTTGATAACCAGACGGTGTGGAAGCACCCGCTGGTAAAACAATTCATGAAGGGTGTACGCAGGGAACATAGGACATGCAGATCCCTCGTTCCCTCGTGGGATTTGTCCCTGGTTCTAAAGGCGCTGGCTACAGCACCCTTTGAACCACTACAAACCGTGAGCCTCAAGCTCCTAACCCTGAAGGTGGCTCTCCTGATCGCACTCACGACAGCAAAAAGGGTCAGCGACCTACATGCGCTCTCGATCTCTCCAGACTGCATGAGGTTCGATGAGGGGTCGACCAAGGTCACCCTAAAGGCAAACCCCGCCTTCATTCCCAAAAATGCTCTCTCAGTGTGTGTGCCAGTGAACCTACAGGCTTTCCATCCCCCGCCGTTCTCCTCTGACGAAGACAGCAGGCTTAATTGCCTCTGCCCAGTCAGAGCTTTACGCATATACGCGGATAGACTGGCTCCCTTCAGACAAGGAAGCCAACTCTTTGTGTCCTGGTGTGCCAGGACCAAAGGAAAGCCCGTCACGAAGGTCACTATCTCTAACTGGATAGTGGAAGCCATCCGTCTGGCCTACACTAGCCAAGGCGTGGATTCCCCTCAAGCCCTGAGGGCCCACTCCACAAGAGGTGTGGCAGCTTCCTGGGCACTCTACAAGGGTGTCTCCATTCAGGAAGTCTGCACAGCAGCAAGCTGGTCTACACCCTCGACTTTCGCCACATACTATAACCTAGATGTGGCAGCGCCTTCGCTAGCGCACGCGGTCTTGGGGGCCGCTGCTCAGTAAGGCATCAGGGCAGCATAGCGCTGCCTCCTGCCCTCCACAAGGACTAGGTTCTGGACCCAAAAGGGTCCGAGCCCCTCCCAAAAGGTTTACCTGGGACCCACTGGAAGTTCAGGTCACGGGAGTTCATAAAGTCCCATAAACGAAAGGTATTTCGTGAAATTTCTATATAATACAACGTTAAAGGTTACTTTAGTAACCACGGTTGTATATATAAATTGAACGAAATACCTTTCGTGGAACGCCCTTCTGTTCTCTAAAGCAGAAGAAAAGTTCCGAATGAGGGCTGACGTAGCCACGCAGGTATCTATACGGGATAGGCGTGGCTTCCTACGTCACCCTTAGAGCCCAGGACAGCGAAAATTCTAGAATTTTCTGTCCTGGGAGTACATAAAATAATGTTCTGCAGCTAGGTTTTGAAGGAAACCTACCCATAAACGAAAGGTATTTCGTTCAATTTATATATACAACCGTGGTTACTAAAGTAACCTTTAACGTTGTATCCAATGTAATCTGTAAAATGTGTCATATAATCCCATATGGCATGGGCCAAAGTGGCATGACACGAAAATAAATATTTCATTCATTCATTCATTCATTCATTCATTCATATAAAGTTTTTCCTTCTTTTTAAATATTTTCTTTCACGTTGTTATAATGCTCATTAGAGTCAGGGCAATAACAGTTTTACATTCAGTTTTAATGAATGTAGAATGCAGGATGTAATTTACACACAAATGTGAGGGACTTCATTTATTTGACTGCATTTTTTAAAATAGTTTATTTAACCCATTTAGGCCTGACATCGAAATAAAAAAAACGTTGTGAATGAAATTATCTGAACGAATATATATTCAAAGATTTGTGCCGCATTTTTACGATTTTTCAAAAAATAGCAGCAATAGTTGCCTACCCCTGCCATAGCCCATAGTTATAGTTATATATCTAGAGAATGGACGGCCCTAATTCATTTCAACGACGTTGCTCACCCAGTGCATGAAGCACCCGGAAGTAGAGCAACTAGCATTGCTAGCGTTCGATCTGTTTGAAATATGTTTTTCTTTTAATTGTGAAAACGGCTTTACATTGACTAATACCAATATCTTTTATTGTTTATTATTGTTTATTTTCTTTAGAAAAAGCAGTGCAGATCAGTACAGAATACATACTTCTTAAAGATGAAGTGCCACATTTTTTGTATTTTTTCAGTTTTTCATGTGTCTATGAGGTGACAGTACTTCATTAGACACCCTGGAGTTGTTTGTATGTGCAATGGTGTATTAACTTTGCATTTAGGGTTTCTTCCTGGAGGCTGAACCCTTGACAGTCAAACGGGCCAATGAAATAAACAGTAATATAGTGACACCACACTATCAGCCCCTCCCCTAACCCCTCCCCCTTTATCATACAACTACAGCTGTGGGTGCGGCTTCAGTTCAGGTGGATCACCACCCATCACCCCCTCCAAGTGACTCCATCTCCAAGTGTCTCTGTATAGTATAGTCCTCACTTTTTCCAGATGGATTACGTCACTATGGCATCAAGACAACATAACAGGGGCAACCGGACATCATTACTTCAGAATGAACATTTCAAAGGAGGGAGAAAAAGAAAAAAAGGGACAGAGAAAAAAAAAGAAGAAAGAGAAACAACAAAAACCAAGAAAGAAAGTGCAAGGGGAACAAAAACAATACAGCTTTGGACCATGGGAGGAGGAAGGGTGTCTGCTCTCAGTGGGGCAACTAATACCAATATCTAATATCATTTTCTGTTTCATTCTTTTTCTGTGACATTTTTTCAATAGCTGGATATTATTATTTATTATTATAATTAAAGGAAATATAATTGAATGAGTTTGTGTACACACAGTGTACTTCACAACAATACACGTTCTCATGCAGATGTCTCCTTCACAAAAGAATGAATTTGAAGAGAGCCATGATTCATCCCTCTGGGTGAAAACAACTGTATCATAATTTATTTATGGTATTACTTTGCCATGAGGAGATCAGGCTCGATGAGTCGGCGCCTCGTTTCAATTGCTTTTAACATCCTGTTAACCGTGGAGCTGTATCACTACCGTGTGTGTGTGTGTGTGTGTGTGTGTGTGTGTGTGTGTGTGTGTGTGTGTGTGTGTGTGTGTGTTATAGTGGGAGAGGTTACAATAACCAGAAACACAGAAAGTGTTTTTATACAGTCAAAACTAGTAAAGATGAAATGAAGAGTGATGCAGCAGTATATACAGTACACACACACACACACACACACACACACACACACACACACACACACACACACACACACACACACACACACACACACACACACGTCTCACAATATCTGTCAGTCAGTTGCATTGTGGTTTGTGGTTGGGTTCTAGAGAAGGGCTTAAGTGTGCTTTACAAAAAAACATTATTTTGCTTTCTCAGTGAGCTCATTATTTGCTGGTTGGTGAATGCTAAAAAAAAGAAAATAAACTAACCAAAGAAGTAAAAACAAAGTTTGTTTAAGCATTTTGTGCAGGAATTAAGGACCATATCCAGTATAGGCCTACAGTACACTGAGAGACTGCAGTCTCAGAGAGTGTTCACAGTTTTCAACTGCTTAGCTTTACCCAGTCCGTATACATCAGAAGGGTACGTAAATAAATGTCCTGTTTTCCCCCCACTTCCATGACAGCTTTCTGTCAGCCTTTGCGAGGTGCAGTTACAGACTTTCTTTTTTCCTATTTGTTTATTGTGGGAAGAGTGGGCTTGAGAGACTATGTATGTCTATGGCATGTGTGGAAGTGTTTATGTACTGTATACTGTGAGTGTGTGTGTGTGTGTGTGTGTGTGTGTGTGTGTGTGTGTGTGTGTGTGTGTGTGTGTGTGTGTGTGTGTGTGTGTGTGTGTGTGTGTGTGTGTGTGTGTGTGTGTGTGTGTGTGTGTGTGTGTGTGTGTGTGTGTGTGTGTGTGTGTGTGTGTGTGCTCTTGTTATACATGTGTATTGTGTATACATGCATGCACTACAACAGCACACTTAATAGATTGTGCTGTGCATAGTCATTTGGAATGCTTGCTCTGTGCACTGCAGACTCATCAGTTAAGGTAGCATGCCAATATCTAAAAGCCAATAGCATTCTCAAGGGAACTGTTATGTGTCCATCTCCCTACTTAACTCAACAAGGAGTTACAATTTACAATTACAATTTAGGCATTTAGCAGACGCTCTTAATCCAGAGCGACTTATATTAGGCAAGAACAAAAGCATGGGAATACATATATAAAATGCATGCACTTAACTCAGTTAAGTACAGCTACAGTAACTGAGTTGTTTCCCTTATTGCTCTCCTATATAATAGGCCTTAATTGAATTATATTGCTATGCAGTAAAGATAAAAAATGTGCATGCGCACAAAACATAGAAATTCACAGAAACTGCTTTTTCCCTTTTTCTACTCTGTACAGATATAGCATTTTGGTGTTTATGCTATGTTGATGAATCATTATACATTTGAGCTGCATGGTAACATGTTGCGAGTTCAGTTCGGCAAGTCATAGACCGTGATGCATGCTGCTGAGCATGCGGAAACGCCGCCTACGCCCACGATACGTCACCGACCCTACCCGTGGGTTTTTCAACCCAGCTCTGTGGTTTCCGATTTCTGTGATGCGAATTGCGATGGCTCCGAGAATATGCACAGACAGCGTACACACGACATTCACAGGCAGGGACGCGCAGAGAGTGTTACAGGCAGGGGCTTGTAGATCAGCAATTTTCGGGACGCAACCCAGCACTCTTTAGCTAGTGGAGATGCGGTGTAACGACATGGATTTTGAAACAAATATGTTCAACGCAAAATGCTGCGTTCAAGTTCAGGAAACTGAATGCTGCCTTCCGGTATGGCATGGAAAGGAGAGGCATGTGCATTTCTTTCACCATAGTAAATTATGCTGCATTCGTGGTCTGGAGAGGGCAGTTGTTTTACAGACGAGTAAAAGGGCAGGGGCTGAAGCCCCCTTTGATGTCTATGTATGCACGTCCCTGTTCACAGGGAAACAACAACACGGAACAACAACAACAACACAACCGGCCCAGCATATAGAAAACACACAGTCAGTGGGGCAGATACAGTGTGTGTGTCTCACTCGGATCGCACTGCAACACAAATTCTTGCCGTTAGGCGTGAGACCTGCCGTAGGCGGGTCGAGGTTCTAGTAATATATGTCAAACTCAAGGCCCGGGGGCCAAATCAGGCCCGCGAGTGAATTATCTTTGGCCCGCGGGATGATATTTAATTAGTATTAGAACTGGCCCTCTGGTATATTGCACGGACCACCATAATACTACAAGTCCCACAATGCACTGCGAGTGCATTGGCACATATCACATACTATGAAAGCAGTGCTTGGTGAGGATCATAGAACAGGAAACTGAGCTTAATAATAATGCATTTTCAGCTTTAAATGCATTTACTTTTTTGCTGTTTGCCTGGGACGTCCTCATGACCGCGGTGCCCGTGTAGGGTGACTAGATCCAAAGTGTTCATTTGAGGGACAGAAGTATCACTTGTGTGGGACGGGACGGGACGGGGGGGCGGAACTTATTACTTAAAACCTTTGCTTCTAACATGTAAACAAAATTAAATAAGAAGGTTGCCTCTTATATCCTGAAAGGAAAGTTATGCAAATTCTGGCATATTTTCATATAATGCTCAGATTAGGAGCCCAAATTTGGAGCTCTGGCTCATGGACTTCCGACTTATTTTGGTATTGCCATTAACACCTGAATGCAGCCTGACTACTGACCAGTAATGTAAACCAACCAGAATCTCAACTGAGAATACAGGTTCTGTTTCAAGCTCCTGGCCATGCAGTTCAAACCTGTCACCCTGCACTGCAGAGCCACTATTACATAGACTTCATAGACAAGCACTTACCATGTTGTTGTTCTGTAGCTGCTGATGCCCTTTTAGGATGACCATGCAGAATCAAATCCAAACTGTTAATTTGAGGGACAGAAGTATTTGTGTGGAACCAACCAGGGGGGACGGGGCGGTGTTAGCAACTTATTACTCAAATGTGTTGATGTCATATTAGACCATAGGCCTAATAATGCCTATCATTTTATTATTAAACCCCTCTGATCTCACATTTGGTTAACCATTTAGGCCTGACGTAAAAAAAAAAAAAAAAAAAGTCTTCTGAAAGAATATATATTCAAAGATTTGTGCCGCATTTTCACGATTTTTCAAAAATAGAAGACCTACAAGCTCGTAGATCTGCTATTTTTCAATAGCTAAAGTATTACATAATGCTTAGTTAAAACACCAAAAGGGGTTCCCGCTCAAAATGGGTTAAATGCAAATTTTGGTCATGGGTAGTATGGCTGACTTGGTACCGTAGCCTAGGGGATATTTCTCATGTTATTTTAACAGACTTAATAGTAGGCTATATTTTGCAGGAAAGAGGCAATGAGAGCTCTACAACAGAAAGCCAACTGTTAGGGGACTATAGGGCATTTGAACACTGCTAGTCACAATGTGGGACATGGTCTCAATTTGTGGGACGCCTGAAAAGTCCTGGAAATGAGGGACTGTCCCACGCAAAGGGGGACATCTGGTCACCCTATGCCCGTGTGTTGAAACACAGTCCGGCCCTCGACCTCGACCGATTTCTTTATTTTGGCCCACTGTGTATTTGAGTTTGACATCCCTTAGTTCAATATGTGAAGTGTCTGACTGCACCTTGAGCTCAATCAATCAATCAATCAATCAATCAATCAAGGCATCGAAACGTTAGTCCTCTGTCATGATATTATAGCACCTACATAAAATGGCATTTAATGTCTGTGATGCTCCAGCGTCTCATTCCTTCATTCTGCATTTAATTGTTCAATTGACTCTTTACATTAACATTAACATTCTCACAAGTAGTTTGTAATCCCATAGTTCTCTGTACATTACTCAGACCATTGGGCTGTCACCATTGTGTCGATGATTTATTTTGTAGGCTATAGGCTATAACTATAAGAGTTTACCTTGATAGACCTTGCAACCTTATTGGCCCAAAGTCAAATGTAATCTTCCTGGATGGCAGAGTGAGGGATGTGTTGTGATCTCTGCTCTGCATGTGTGTGTGTGTGTGTGTGTGTGTGTGTGTGTGTGTGTGTGTGTGTGTGTGTTCATGCATACAAGATACATGCATGATTGCATGACATGTATGCCTGTACAGTGCATCCAGAGTAGACCAGTGTATGATTACATGTGCCCCGACTGCTTGTAGGTTATTAGCCTACTGATAAGAAGAGATCATTATAGGCTACTGTACAGTACCACAATAGCACAGCATCTAAAGAAACTAAAAAGCAACTACACACCAGTAATGTAGTCCACGACAATAATTTCAATGTGGAAAGGAGTAGGCTGAGAGTCGACACAAGACACTACACTGCATCATGTATGTGTATAGGAGATAACATTCTGCTTGATCTGCTTAAAGGGGTAGCAGCATATTATAAGGAGGAGCCGAGGAGGACATTGTGATACCAAATTGGTGTGGAACTAGTAACTACACAGATGGAGAAACAAAGATGGAGAGAGGGACATAAAGATAGGATTCCCTGTTGCGTCGTAGGGTTAGGATGGTTATGTAATCCACCAGAGTAGCCTGCCCTATACTACGGGCAACTGACACGATTGACCAGGGGGAGGCGCGTTGATGCGCCCTTATCATTAGAATATAGGCTACCAATTAATGGGGAAGTTGGCATAAACCCTGGGCGGTGGAAGAGAGGAGGAGACACACTGACACTACATACAACAAGACCACTTTACACTTTGCAACAACTTCACCATGAGGAAGGCAGCTGAGGCAAATTAGTGCCGTTTATTAACATCCGTTGACAGAGTGACATGAAAAAACCCACTGCAGCAGCACGTTGTTGAAAGCTTTCACTATTGGCGGATTTGGCGCACGGGAGATTATAGCAGGCAGCAGGTCTTTGATGATTGATTGATCATCAGTGCAAGTGCTACCGAGCTGCTGCACCATCAGCAGCAGCACCCATCATCAGCCCGACCACCACCACCACCCCACCGCGGTGGTTGAATAGGTTTCACTACACAGCGTGCGCTCTTCAGGCTGGCCGGCTGCTGCACGGGCACCATGGCAGACAAATCCCCGCGCAAGGGTGCACCGGAGAGTGGCGGCGGTGCGAGGGGCCAGGAGTCCTACCAACGGAGGATGTGGAAGAATTTCCAGGAGAAGACGAAAAAACCATGGCTGAGTCCCAAACTAGGCTCCGAGAGGCGCAGTGGCAGCAGCGGCGGCGGCGGTGGCGGCGGCGGCGCGGAGGCTAGCAAAAAGGAGTCGGGGCTGTGGATGTTTAAACGGAAAAAGAAACCGCAGTTGGACCGGGTGTTCTCGTCGTCTCAGCCGAACCTGAGCAGCACCTCCGGCAGCCCGTCGTCGAGTGACTCCTCCTCGGGCCCCGGCGGAGGCGCGGGAAGCAGCGCCCTGGGACAGCCGCCGCTGCAGCAGCAGCTCGGGGCGGCCGCGGGACCCACGACGGGCAGCAAGCCGGAGCTCACGGTCCACCACGGCAGCCCCAAGCTGCCCGTCCCCCAGCAGCTCATCATGACCCAGCAGAAGAGCTCCTCTCTCGGCTCGGCGTGCTTCGAGAAGCTGGTGGTCGACCCGGCGGTGATGATGATGAAGAACACGAACACCAGTGATTCTGTGAGTACTAGGAAAACACGTTTGTGTGTATATAAAACGCGCGTGACACACTCACCCCCCCACTCTCTCTCTCTCCCCCCCACTCTCTCTCTCTCCCCAACCCCTGTAGGACGAAATGTGAAGGAGCAACCACGGACACATTGCACGTTGAAAATAAATTAATGAATGAATGAGTAGGCTGAAAGTAGGCTGTTCATTGATTAGCGCTGTCACTGCAGCTCACATGGCTACTATACTGGTATATGATGCCCGTCATGCCCACCAATGGTCAATTTTTCCTAAACATTGTGTTTTAGGGCTGCTCAGTGCTTATGTCTTGCCGTTTGCGTTTGACAACGGCATGGATAACATCTGAATAAGTCATGCACCTTATACATGTGATGTATTATAGGCCTGCATGATTCTGACACAAGCAATTTACGTACAGTAAGCTGACAGCATGTGTGCTTTGATGTGTCATGCTGCATTATAATATCAATCACCACCCCCACACAACTCCACACATAATATTATGCATATGGAAATCAGCTGCTGTCCATGTGTAGTGGTGGACTGTGAAAACCTTGTGATAATAAGCTCATATCAGCTAGCTTGCATCCCTCTTCACTATCTCCCAACAACACACGGGGGCTGTCCTTTTTCAGGCTGAATTTCCCTCCCTGTGTGCCATATAATGTTTTTTTTCTTAGATGCACTGAGCATTCCTTCCCTTGGGCACACAGTGCACACATCTTTTCTTCGCATAAAAAGTGGTCAGTAGGCCAGTGAATTCTAGGCACGCCTCCAGCAATGCTTGAGATTGATTGCAGGTGAATTCCTTGGCTCCTTGCCACATGATGCTGAGTCAGTAGCTTCTCTGACGTGAACATCATTGTGATTTACTTTACCCATAACGTGCCATTATTATGAATACAATGTAAATGTGACAGGGCCTTCCCCTTTTATTTCTACTACACAAAGTGACAATGTACACATTCCTGTTGTTTTGCCCTAGACCTGAAAAGCAAGCCTAAAATGAGTTTGACCCACTCCTGCCCTCACTATTATAGTTATAGTAGCCTCTTTGGGAACTTAGAGAAGTGCTATCTATATACATTTAAGATTATTATAAAGTTGAAGAGTGAGAATGTGTAGACAGAGATTCACTAGTAAGAGACCACACCTTCGCTCAAGATTAACAGTTTATTGAAACAGAATGAGATGAATGCGGAATGGAGTGAGGAACCCAAGGTAGGGCGAGACTCAGGGTGGGGGTGTAGTCTCTGGAGCTGACGGTCATCTTTGCTCTACTCGGAATGAGAGGTTGGTCGTATCTGCTCCATCACTGCCCCCCCCCCCCCCCCCCCCTGGATTCCTAGAGAATCGAGGAGGTTGGGGTGGAGGAGGATGGCGAATTTGAAGAATAGTGAAAATAGCCGATCTACAAGTGCAGTACTCACAACCCATGTTTGGTCTGTCGTGGAGTAGAACAAACAACTTGGTTGAGAGATCGCATGTGTATTTATACTGTGGTGATTGCACCGGGGATTGGCCGGGTGATAATGAAAGGCAGGTGAGTTTGATAAGGAGGGAAGGAGGTCTCTTCTCCCGAAACTGTGTTGTATAAATACAACTTCCCTTATTGCTGCTAAAATGCATGTGTGTGGACAGAGATTGTTTTCGTTTTAAAACATATTAGTGTAGATATAGTAATAGTAAAGGCTGAGAGAGAGAGAGGCAATGGTGGGGAGACACAGGAGGAGTGTACAGGTGTGTGGGGCCATTACCACTTCTTGGGGGGGGGGGGGGGGGGGGGAGCTGTGTTAGATAATCATTTTGTGTGCTTCAATTTGGCCCCAGCCAGAAACCAGACCAGCCCTCCCTTGACGGTTTGCTTGTTTAGTCAAATCATCTTATGGTCATCTTACAGTAGCCTATAGACTCGAAAAAGTGCTGTTGAACATGAGATAAGGTTTTGTTCTATAGCCTATTGTTGTGCCAACTGATGAGGAATCAATATGGTGGGTGGGTATAGGAGGTAGTGTTTTTATTTTGTTCTACGACCTCTACGACCTGTTTGTTACACTGCAGCAACACAATTACAATTATTGTTGTCTTGTTTGTTTAAAATGAATAAAAATAACTTGGAAAGAAAGATATGCCGATGGCATACAGTATACTGTAGTGTGCTGGCCGATATGGACAACATATCTTTCTCACAGTACTATATGCAATTTTATCATGGCAAAATCTCTGGACACATTAGTAACATTGCATTTCATGCCACCTAAACCTAATGGCACTGAAGTGTGATTTCTTTCCCCCGTCTTTGGTCTAATCGTATATCACATTTTTAACTGATCCTGAGCTTGTCTCCATTCATTGTCCAGACCTCCAGTGATTAAGCACTGAAGCACTTTCTAATACACTTCTCCCTACTGAATTGACTCAACTCTAGTGGGAATAGAGGAAGTGTACTAGAAGTAGATAGTGTTTAAGTGTATGGGTAAGAGACCCTGGGCCTCAACTCCTTTGAGACCAAGGGTCTCTTATATGCATTTAATTTCTTAGAGTGAGTGCAAGTCCCCAGCAGAGTGGTGAAGGATTGCTAATGTTAGATATTCAATCCATGCAAAGAAATTGATTCTGCCTCATAGTTCATATCAGCCAGGTCAGTTTACACTAAGGGCATGGATGTTGCCAAATAACCTTTTAGCAGGTGAAGTGAGGTTGTCATGTCTGCATTGACTCAGAGACAGACTGTTTTAATCATGCCTTTCTCAGACTAATCTTTCATGCTTTGGATGTCCCATTTGTCTGGAACGTCTACAGCAGCCTGGCAACTGCTACTTTGCAAGAACAACACAGTGCGCGGACAAATCGTTTACCCTTTCAAGGTGTGGGTCTGTGACTGCAGAGCCTTTTGGATGTTTTGCTTTTGTTTCTACCTGTTTGCCTCAGATACCTAGTAGATAAAGATAGTTGGTTATAGAATTTATTCAAATGAAGGCATATTGCTTAAGGACCACTTCAACTTGATCTTCATATAATCGTTCCTTACTAATGCTCATAAGATTGCACAATTTCCGTCTACAGTACTCACTCTGTCTCACTGGTGGGCTGTGGATGAAACCTGCCTATCAGTGACATCATCGGTGAGGAGTTCCACAGCCTTTCTATTCCTGGAAAGTTAATCAGAATCATCTTTATTGTCACATCACAGGTTTAAAACAATGGATGAAATTCATTTTTGTTTTTCTCAAAAAACCCATTGTTTCACCCAGTGTCAATTATCTAATGTAACCCTGGGCGCTATACTTCCTCTGCCAACCTGGGGGGGGGGGGGGGGGGGGGGGCAGTGGACTGACCTCATGCTTCGTACTATGCATGAGGAGTCCAAGCTGCTTCTTTTCACCTGACAGGGGAGAGTTTCCCCGGCCGGACGTAGTGTGTGGAAGGAACACGTTATTCTGACCAGTTCCTTTCCCCTCCATCAGGCGCCCCGGCTGGCCAGGGGGAGGTAGACCAGGATTACTGCATGTTTTTTTTGTGAGGGTACCTACCCTAGGGGACATGGGCAGAACATGCAAACTCCACACAGAATGTTTTTGTTTTTGATTGTTTACAGAAAGTGAAAGAAAAGAAAGAAGAGTGGGGATCAAAAAAGAGACTGTTGCAGTCTGTTTTCTTTAGATTATAGAGATATGCGTTGTTAATCTATCAGATTGTGAGATGATTCTTTATTAGAATGTGATAATACTTTAGTCAGGGAATTGTTTATGTACATTACCGTGGTGTGCTGTGGACTTAGTCCAAGGATGTAACAAACCCTCACCATTGTACCAACAGCATTATATGAGTGTATAGAGTGACTGAATTTACAGAGTACTACTAGTAGTCATAGATTTTTGGTGTAATGCCTTATTTACAAGAGGTGCTCCTTGTGTGCAACTAATCTTAGTAGGTTAACTTGACATGATATTTTTGTCCATGAGTGAATGGGTTCATATTATAAACTAAGCAGGGATATGCCTGTGCATCATGACCGTTTTGTTGGATACGATCATTCAGCCATTCAGATAGACCATTTTCCAGACATTGTAGCATATTGAGTGGCCTATAAAGCACTTTCACCTTGCAGCTCAAATGAAAACACCATTCAGTTGCAATTATTTATTTTTTTTGAAAATAATTTGGGGACCCCCCAAAATACTCGGCGACCCCCCCTGAGGTGTCGCGACCCACGGGTTGAGAACCCCTGAGATAGACAAGTGCACAACATACATAAAAGGGGGCTGTGTGTGATTTCGGGTCGGCTTCTGCCAACTAAAGTGACCAAAATAGCACAAAATGACTGTGAGGCGAGCCTCACACTGGTTTTCATGGTCCAAGACGGTGCAAAAAAATATCATGGTCCTTGCTGTGACACCTCACACATTGGTGCATGAAGACTCACTGAAACACGAAAACCCTGCCACCCCCACCTGAACACTGCTATAAAGTTAGGTATTCATAATCAAGATTACCAGTGTTGCCATTTCTGCTCATTAAAAGCGACTTTGGGCTTGTTTTAGTGTAAAGGTTTATTTTTAGCTTGTCACAGTGAGCTTGTACATGGGCTATTTTCAAATAGCCTAAGCCTAATCTAAATGAAGGCAATGTGCAACCCAGCCAATTTCCCTAATGAGCTTACAGTAGTATCGTCTGTATGATCTCAATCGCTAGTTTCAAGTCTTCTTCAATACAGCATGATGTTAATTATAGTCCCATTTCCACGGCTCCACCCTCTCATCCATGGCTACCATCAAATCCACGGCACTATGGCGATGGTCAAAATGCCGAACTCTGGGCTTCAAGACGGGATATCATGTTGCACCAGCTGACACGGTTCCTTTAAATTCACCAGAACAGAATCAATGTCATTGCCACAGACACAGTACGAGTAGAGAGGCCACATCACAAATGTCTTCGTTTCTTGGATGAGGTCTGGGAGAACTGGAGAAGAAACTGGTTTGTGTTGTGTTTGTGTCTTCTGTATGTCGCTGTTACAGTATGTGCACTCAACACTTATGTGCTTACTGCTTACATTATAAGCGCAAACCACTGCAAGATTTATAATGCCCCTTTTTACCATTCATATTCATATAGGGTCAGTTTCATTTGGAGAGTGAATGAGGGACTAATGCCAAATTCTAAAAGCCATTCCAGCATTGCTTACATACTGTAAGGATATAATAAGCAAAGCTGTGTGTGTGTGTGTGTGTGTGTGTGTGTGTGTGTGTGTGTGTGTGTGTGTGTGTGTGTGTGTGTGTGTGTGTGTGTGTGTGTGTGTGTGTGTGTGTGTGTGTGTGTGTGTGTGTGTGTGTGTGTGTGTGTGTGTGTGTGTGTGTGTGTGTGTGTGTGCGCGAGTGTGTGTGTGTGTGTGTGTGCGCGAGCGCGAGTGTGTGTGTGTGTGCACATGCGCGTGTGAGAGTGTGCGTGCATTTGTGTATCCAAGGCAGTGTGTGTCTGTAAATATTTGTCAGGGCCACAGCAACACTTAGAAACCGTCTTGTTCTCGGCTGTTGGAACTGCATATAAGTACACGTACACATTATATGGGCAGGGTAGAAATGCATTCATGTTTCGTCTGTTAACATCAGATTGACAGGCAAATTAGAAATGTACTCTTTGTATTCAACAGGTCATACATTATCTATGCTTTTGTCTCCGTCATAGTTCTACTCTTTAGTCAGTCTGGGTGTATTGTATCATTAGTGCTCCGGGAACATCAAATGTCATTAAAACAGGATTTATTTAACCTTGTCAGACTTAATATTAATCTCTCATACTCTCATACATCAGTAGCTACATGGTTTGCTTTTGGCAGTTATTGTCTCTCTCTAACTGCGTGGACAATTTCAAAAATAGTGAAAATAGCCGATCTACAAACTCACAATGTGGCACATCCTTTGGCATAAACAAGTTTGAAAACCACTCTGTGTTTATGCTGCTGGCAAAGTCTGCAAAAGTCTGGCTTCTTCATTATCGGTCTCAATCTGTCAACAGCTTAAAGGTATATTCAGTGATATCACTTGTTTTTTAGTTTTGTTGTGATAATCCTCACTACTATAGAGTGTGCTGACCATATAAGGAGTTCCTCCCTGTCCCCAGTTAACCCCTGGGGGTCAAAAAACCATAGGTTTAGTTTTTGGCTAGGTGGCCCAGCCTTCATCCAATCAGGATAGAGAGGGGCCTTCCGCCAATCATGATCTAGCGGAGGCGGGCCTTGGTGTGCGTGCTGTTGGCCTGTTGCGTGTCCTCCCCACTGTAGTGCGTGTATGTGCTCATCTTGTTACCGGGGAAGACCGGGGGGTTTTCCAAATCACCCAAATCACTGAATTATCCTTTAATGGCTTCCAGGCTGTGTGCGGAAACAAACTGAACTGTGAACTGTGCTGTCACAATCCCACTAGTGGCCTCAACTAGAGGATTTGTCATTGTTTTAATGAGTACTCGTAATCTGGAAGCAGATTATATATATTCTTCTTTGAATAAAAGTACTGCTTTTGTTTTGTTTGTGATGTAAATAGGTTTTCAATGTAATGAGTCCCGGGATGCAGGGATGGTCTTTTAGATGAGCCCCAGGGACATTTTATGAGTCCCACTTCAATGACGTTAAGGGTCATATTTTGCCATTTTTTTTTTACAAATTGCAGCATTTAACTCCCCTTTCATTTTATATGGTTATAATGTGGTTATATTCATGTAGAAAACAGAAGAAGAAATGATTATTATAACTAAAGCTAGCAAAATAAACTAGAATTAAAAATCAGTACAGTAGTGCATCCCGTGGATGCAGAGGTCGTTGTTTTATTGCGTCCCTTAACTATAAACTGCGTTTTGGGATGCAAAATGCACCCTATTTGAATCTCTGAATTACAGACCCTGGCAAGGAAACTTCCATTGCTAGTGAAACGCAGCTCATCATCATCTGCTTTATTAATAACTTAGTCGTCCTCTCTAAGGTTTGGTTCTAGTGTTTTACCATATTGGTGTTTTTCATCTTGGTGCTTTGCTAGTTGTTTGTAAGTCGTTTTGTTAAGTGATGTTGAGCGCCAGGGGTCTGCAACCTTGTTACCCTTTTAACATACCGGCAAAGTGTTTTTATTTTCTTGATAGTCGGCATGCCATATCAACACATTACGTTTCATTTTGACACCACATCAAAATACAATATTTCTGTGACATCAGGACATTGTAAGAATCATTACACTGAGAATAACCCACCATCTCCCACACTCCCTTCCCAGTCAAGAGTTCAGAGTTACTTTGAATGAATGTAGAATTATGTGCTGTATGCCTATTTCCCAGACTCCCTCCCTAGTTAGCTAGTTCAGAGTTTGAAGAATTAATGTAGAATTTCTTTGCATACAGATGTGAGGGGACTAAATTGAATTGACTACATTTAAAACACACTTATGTGTGCCAGAGAGTACCCTCCTCTGTGCTCTATGCATATACAGTTGGAGGCCATCGATATTGTCCTTTTGCTGAGGTTTGCGTGATCTGCGCAAAAGGACAGTTAACCCATTTTGGGCGGGAACCCCTTTTGGTGTTTTAAACATTGTTATAATTTAGCTATTGAAAAATAGCAGATCTACAAGCTCATAGCGCGCCACCGAGTGGCGCGCTACGAGCTTGTAGGTCTGCTATTTTTGAAAAATCGTGGAGGATTTAGAAGGATTTTTTAAAATTTTGAGGTCAGGCCTAAATGGGTCAAATGATAAGGGACAATATCGGTGGCACCCAACTGTACAATGCATTGTTCAGATGAAGGCATAAAATGTCCACAATGGTCAATTGGAGCTGTATGCAGTTTGCATGGGTATGACACTCCAATGTACTTCAGACGTCACCTGTTGAGGCCTGTACTGGTTCTGTCTGTTCAGCCCAAGCTGGGTACAGGTTGGCCTCAATGCAATTCTGGAATACCGTCTTTTCCTCTTATCCGCCACCCCTTCACTTATAACGGCTTCACCTTTTACCAGGCTATATTTTCTCTTTCTGAAAGGATATCCATTATCCTCTGTAGAGAATCACTTTGGCACTTCACTTGACTCTACTCTTATTCAGTTTCTTATTATCTCGCTGGTCTCCAGCAGAGCCCATCTGGTACCGTATCTCAAACTGCCCCCTCTCTCTCTGATGTGGTTCAGAGAGTCTACGACGCCCTTGACCTTCACGATAAAGCCTGGTCTTTTTCTTGGTTTAAATCAGCTCTTTAATCGGGTAAAGTACAGTATGTCACATCCGGCTATTGGTATAACTCCTCATTAAATAAGTAAATAAATACAATTCTGTTTTTTTTACACTTACAGCGCTAGCATTTATTGACAAATTATGATATTGTTCACGCCAGCATTTTTCCCAGTTGAGCTCTTATTTTGAAAAGCCACATTTCCAGACTTCCGGAACAGATCATAAACTAGGAAGTTGAACGATGCGTGTTTAGGTCCTGTGTATCAGACGGAGCTAACCCAGTGTAGTGGAGGGCTTCACATCGTCGGCTCTGTGCCGTCAAATAAACCTTGTTTTGACCAAAAAGGCCATCTGGGACAAGGAATTGGAGATACAGGCGATTGAAAGAAACCGATAGAATGGGTGTTTATGGTGCCGACGATCTAAGATGGGCGACCCAGTGTTATGACGGGGCGGCGGTGGCTCAGGGGTAGAGTGGCAAGATGGCAACCTTGTTCGAACCCGGGCTCCCCCAGAGTTGGTATCGAAGTGTCCTTGAGCAAGACACTTAACCCCTAATTGCTCCTGATGTGCTGGTTGGTGCCTTGCATGGTGTGTATGTATGGGTGAATGTAATGCACAATCTATGTAAAGCGCCTTGGCGCTATATAAATGCACCATTTTCCATTTACCATTTATGACAACAGCTAGCAACCCGATGCTAACGTAAGTAGCATTATGGCTTGGTCGATCGAAAGCGCTATAAAAGCGCAATTGCCATTAATCTACGGCAATGGTGTTGAGGGTTTTATTAAATAATGAGCTTTAATCTCGGGCCAATGGCGGTATAAGTGTTAATAAAGGGAGTCTGTGCAGTATTTAATATCGTGGAGTGCTGCACATCTAAATTTCCCTTTCGACTTGACTGATTAAACGAAAATGTTTTATTTAAACCAACCTGACATCGTGTTCCCAGTTGGTGATTTTAAATTCCCAAATTCTGAATTGTACCACAGCTCTTCAGGCTCATCGTGACCCTGTTTCCACCGCTCACTCCCGCCTTGTTCCAAGCTCTGCTTAAATGGAGCACTGTAAAATATTTAGCATTAGATAAGTCGCACAGCTATGCTGTGTCAGATGTTGACTTGTGATGGAATGGTTTGATAGAAGTTGGAATAGCAGCTTTGAAATATAATCTTCTTTGGATCGATGGTGGAAAATCACATTTAATAAAGCACTTGGGCAATCATTAGTGATGCAGTGGTCGGGTCCTTTTTCAACCTGCGGCGAGCCGACTCCGCACAAAGGCCTATCTGAACCTACCCGACCCCTTTTAATGCACATAAAACAACCATCTGACCCGACCCAATTTCATCACGGTCTGATTTCTTCCAGACAGTGAGGTAACTTCTAAAGACTGCTGTGAACTTCTGAAAATATAACAGTGATAACATTTCTTTCCAGAAGGCCTTTTGCAGAAATTCTTCTTCAATGCATTTATATTATATTTGTAATTTACCTAAAAAAAATCTGAAATATTGTCCATTAAACATACATTTGTTTAGGTGGAAATTGTACTTTTGTGGTGAGGACTCCTTTACTTTCTCTCATTTACAAGAAAAACAAATTCCTGTCTCATATCCGTAGTAATGCAAGGCAGTCGCTTCTCGTCCAGTTTCCAGTGTTTGAGGGCGTTTCTGAGGGCAGCAGCCAAATTTGTTGCAGTTTGGCTTTCTGGTAGAAACTCTGTCTCCAAGCACTTCACTTTTAACACCCACTCTTTCGTCAAATAGTGTAACGTAAGGCTCTTGTAGGGCATCATGTTTACGCTTGACCACATATCGTAAGTTATGGCTATAACTATGGATCTATGAGACCGAACGATGACCGTCACTACGGTCATAACAACGAATGATGCCCTCATCTTCCTCTTCTCGAGACCAATATATCAAAAATGTCATGCCCACATGACCCGGGGAGGCGGTCTCACCGTATAAGTTATGCCCGGTGAGGGCGGCTCCGCCTCCAGCCTCGAACGCCTCATAACGTTCCGAGCGACAGGAGATAGTGACGGTCATCGTTCGGTCTCATAGATCCATAGTTATAGCCATAACTTACGATCTATATCGACCTCACTCTGACCGTCACTACGGTCATAACAATTACTTTGGGCAGAAATGCCGGGTTAGGCCACAGCGACACCCCCGTGCCTTCGGGTTTCCACCTCATGCAGTCTTGGCTGACTGCAGCTCACCGACGCGTTTGGCAGAGGAAAGCGCCAAAAGAAGTGCCGTCTTACGAGAGAGGGATTTCAGATCGGACTGATCCATCGGCTCATACGGGGCTCCCATCAAGGACCGCAGTACCAGAGGGAGATCCCAAGCAGGGGCCCTCAAGGCCCGTCCGGGGCGTAGCCGCTTGACACCAGCCATGAACTGAGTGACAAAACTATGCCTACCAACTGGTAGCCCATCAACCTCCTCATGCCGGAGAGAAATAGCGGCGGAATACACCCTGATGGTGCTGGCTGCTCTGCCAGCATCCAAGAGGGACTGGAGAAAACGTAAAACCAGGGATACGTTGCAGGTGACAGGATTCGCCTGCTGGGCAGCACACCAGGCAGAGAAGCACTTCCACTTGTGAAAACAACCCTGCCAGCTGCGGACAGCGTAGCACCAGGGGTAGCAGATAGCCGTATGCAACACTTTATAACAATATTAACCAAAAACGTCCATTCACTATACGCGCACGTATGAGAGGGAATAATTAACGCAACAAAAAGAAACCCTGCCAGCTGCGGACAGCGTAGCACCAGGGGTAGTAAATAGCAGTAGGCCTATGCCCAAACAATACCAATGTTAATCAAAACGTCTACTCACTATACGCGCACGTATGAGAGGGAATAATTAACGCAACAAAAATAAACCCTGCCAGCTGCGGACAGCGTAGCACCAGGGGTAGTAAATAGCAGTAGGCCTATGCACTAAATAATAACAATGTTAATCAAAACGTTTACTCACTATACGCGAACGTATGAGAGGGAATAGCAGAATAGCAAGTAACAAAAACAAATCCCACCTGCTGCGCACAGCGGTCTGTGGGAACTCACGTGACTGAAGCAAACAGCTTCTTCTCACCTACTCACAATACACTCGGTATGGAGGGTGGACAAGTTAAAGAAAATATCACTTTGTGACTCTACTAGAAATACTAGTGTGATAACTACATCGCATGCGAACCCACACGGAATTGACAGGACTACCACCAACTTGGATGGAGCCTCCACTTAACCCCCGCAGCTGCGGACAGCGCAGCAACGTGTACAAACAATAACAAAAAAATAAGTAGCCGTATCCCGGCCGTTCCGCAACAAACGGAACTCTTAAGGCAGCCTAACTGAAGGGAAAAACCCTGTAGGCCAAACAACACAAGTATACACAACAACAAAGTGTTTAGCTTTAGCAAACAATCACAGTAGGCTATAAAGTCACACAACACTGCAACCCACAGGAACGCAAGGCGCCTGCACCGAAGTGTACGGGTTACCAAAGCATTGAGTGTGGAAAAAGACTACTAGCGAAAACCAAGCATTCCGCATTAACAGTATATATATCTCAACAGATACGATACCATTTACCTACCGTACAGGTCTCATGAGGCGAGAGAGGCGAGAGAGGCAAAGAGGCGGAGCCGCCCTCACCGGGCATAACTTATACGGTGAGACCGCCTCCCCGGGTCATGTGGGCATGACATTTTTGATATATTGGTCTCGAGAAGAGGAAGATGAGGGCATCATTCGTTGTTATGACCGTAGTGACGGTCAGAGTGAGGTCGATATAGATCTTCTGTTGTCAACGAGTAGAAGTCAACATCCTTCAGATCCAGCACAATATCTTCCTTCATTGTATCATACAAAGCCGGCACTGCTTTCCCAGAAAAGTATTTTCTGTCAGGTAGTGTATATTGTCTGTCCAACACGTACTGTTTAGTTTAGTTTAGTTTAGTTTAGTTTAGTTTAGTTGATCATCCTTCAGTTTCAGATACAATATTTAAAGACAATGAATGGAAGCTGTTACAAAAACAAAACAAAACATGAAGATGATCAAAAGGAGTAGGCAGAAGCTAAAAGCTTTTAAATGCCTATCCTACTTACAACAGAACATGATTCGTAATACTCATTACATTAACAGATTCACAAAACAAAAGTCAGATACGAGAATTCCACCCTACACCCCCCCCCACCCCCCCAGTGGCACCGTAGAGATCCACCAGGATCCATATGAGTTACATAGCACTATATAACCATTAGATTACACATTATTGTCTCCACCAGGCCGAGACAGGCCGAAGGCATGGGGAGAGAGTATGTTTTGCACTCCGTCCGTGTGTGTGTGTGTGTGTGTGTGTCCGTCCGTCCGTCCTTCCTTCCGTCCGTTACCAGCTAATCTCCGGCACCGTTAACCCGGTCGATGCCAAACTTTGCACACACACTCCCTGGAAGCCAACGATGAACCTCTGCCCCACATTTTCCAGAACGGCCTGTTATAGCGCCACCATGAGGCAGATTTTCAAATTTGTTACCTAAAACTGTACCGATCTGCGTGAAACGTTGCATGCACACTCCCTAGAGGCCAAGGACAAACCTTTGACCTGCATTTTCCGCATCTGCCTTTTATAGCGCCACCAGGAGGCTGACTTTTGTCAAACACATTTTTTGATATTACTCCTCCAGATTCTGTCCAAAAATCTCACAAATCGTTACACAGTATCTCTATGGTCATGTGCTCAAGTCGGATCTGTCCGATATTTCATATTCCATCCTAATTGGCTATAATTGGAACAAAAGCCTCAAATCATGAACGCAGCATGCAATTTACGTGAAATCTTTCACACATTTTCTTACTAGGCTGAGGAATATATCCCACCCTTTTCACATTGGCCTGTTATAGCACCACCAACAGGTTGATTTTTGCAAAACACATTTTTGGAACAAAATGCCTCAAATCATCCAATTGCCATCAAAGGCGTATGAAGAAATGGCACCCTTTTCACATTGGCCTATTATAGCGCCACCAGGAGGCCTGACCTGGCTTGGTGGAGACCTGTGCCCCGAGGGGCACTTTTTCTAGTTATTGTTGTTATTATCCTTATTCACATTACCCTCATTACCAATGATCATTATCATGTATGTTGTTGCTGAGTAATGTCATTTTGTTCACATTTTAATGTTAACATAATTACAATAATATAAATTAATTAATTAATAATAATGACAGCACTAATGACTATCAATACGACCATCACCATCAATACCTGTACAAAATGTATCAGTTGATCATACAATAACGTCAACATCCACAATATACGTAATTTCACTATAGTATGCTGTATTTGGCCAAAAGGATTCGCTTGAGCAATGTTTTGAATTTGGAAAAGTTACTACTGTGTTTGACTTCCTCTGGTAGGCCATTCCAGATCTTAACCCCTCGGACAGAGATACACATACTCTTCCGAGTGGTCTTGGCACTGGGTTGTTGGAAGTACTGTACACCAGGGGTTCTCAACGTTTTTGGCCGGGGACCCCCGGAAATGCTTTGGCAATGTCTCGGGACCCCCGCCCCGCCCCCTCCCGACCCCCAATATAAATTGACTGCTACAATAACCTTAAACCATTTTGGGCGGGAACCCCTTTTGGTGTTTTAAGCATTGTTATAATTTAGCTATTGAAAAATAGCAGATCTACAAGCTCATAGCGCGCCACTCGGTAGGTCTTGTAGGTCTGCTATTTTTGAAAAATCGTGAAAATAAAATTAAAAAAAAAACCCCCCTAAAATAATTTGGCGACCCCCCGAGGGGTCGCGACCCACGGGTTGAGAACCCCTGCTGTACACCATGTCCTTGGATGCCCCTTTCTCCACGGTGCCAAACGGTACCATTTCTTCAGCCAAGTAGTGTGTCACGGTGTCTGCTTACACCATTGCTGTCTCGTCGTATTTTGTCACTCTTAGCATAGGACTCGGAGACCCCCAGCTGTTGCCTGCTACTGTAGGTCCCGACTGTCCTTCTCCAGCTCCAGAAGTACAGTTGGGTGCCACCGATATTGTCCCTTATCATTTGACCCATTTAGGCCTGACCTCAACATTTAAAAAAATCCTTCTAAATCCTCCAGTTTTCTGAAATAAATATTTTCACGATTTTTCAAAAATAGCAGACCTACAAGCTCGTAGCGCGCCACTCGGTGGCGCGCTACGAGCTTGTAGATCTGCTATTTTTCAATAGCTAAATTATAACAATGTTTAAAACACCAAAAGGGGTTCCCGCCCAAAATGTCCTTTTGCGCAGATCACGCAAACCTCAGCAAAAAGAAAAGGACAATATCGATGGCCTCCAACTGTAACCACCGCATGGCGGTTATTGCACCCAGCCCTATCATACACACATACACAGATAGCTTGCTCACCTTCTTCCAACCACCCCACCAGCCACCACGTCACCAGCTGTTAAACAACACAGGAAAGAAGGGCACAGTGCAAATACATCAGTGTAATGTCAATACTGGTACTTGTCAGACTAGAAGCATAAACAAAGTCAAATTCATGTGATTTTTGTCACACACGTTACTGCAGTGAAATTTGTTCTCCACATTTGACCCATCTCTTGGAGCGGTGAGCCGCAGCGTGTGCCGCACTCGGGAATCATTTGATTAGTAGATTTGACCCCCAATCCAACCCTTTGATGCTGAGTGTCAAGCAGGGAGGCATTGGGTCCCATTTTTACAGTCTTTGGTATGGGGACTCCCGATCCCCACGACCTTTGCCGCGTGTCACTCCCCATCTCTCTCCCCCCATTTCCTGTCGGCTAAAGGCAGAAAAAGCCCATAAAATATCTTACAAAAAAAAGTCAGAAGGGAAAACAAATACATTTATTTATACTGTAAATGAAGAGAAGCCAACCAACCAACTTGAGAAGCCTTCTTTAGTTGATTTGTGCCACTGCTTGTCATTTGCTGAAATGATCCTGCCAAAATGATTTAATCAACATTGAATCTACTATGAAGGTTATTAGTAACCGTCCAAAACAGCTTAATAGAGCGTCGCAGTCCCGCCCCCTACCCTGGACCAGGAAATGATTCTCCGTTCATTTTCCTCATAGACATTTCAGAAAGTATTTATTTAAAGACGTTTACGCCGCGGACAAAGCCAACTCGAGTCGTGACAACTCATGACAACACAAACAATATTTTGGACCAAACAAATAATTACAAAGAAAAACAACAAAAAAAGTGTTGTAACCTACCGTTTTTTTCTTCTTTCTAATTATTGACAGAATTGGAGCAGCAAGTGCAAAACAGGTGGAGCACATTGATACAGTATAGCACGTTAATAGACTATAACTACTGTATGTTGTATGTATAGCATTTTCTTTCCTGCATCTGCCCAATTCAATCTCTGTACTCTCTTCAGAAATCTGTGCGTCCCATGGGTGTTGTATTGGAGGGGTGTCACAACTCGCAATTCTCAGAATCCACGACTAGGTTTTACTTTCGATTTTAGACAAATTTTTTTTTTGTTGTGATCAAGTTTTTATTTTATTTTTTGTCCCCCCCTGTTTTAGACCAACAATTTGATAAAACATTTTATTTGGACATGGTGCCAACATGTTTATGTCCGGTGTGTTGTGTACTGTTCACTGATAGCATGGCCCTGTGAGTCGAGCTGTGAATGCATGCTGTCTCATTATTAGAGAGTGTTACCCGTGCTGGTCTGCTGGTCTGAGCAGCAGCATCGCTGTTGGCATTTTCCATGGAAGGAGCTGACAGCCTCCGTTCTGGAGCAGTGTGGATGATGGCGACTCAAATGATGAAGATCCATTATCATCACCGACAGCCTCTGGCAGTCCAAGGATGCCCAGACCTCCAAGCTGCCCGGGCATCACAAGATTTATGGGTTTTTAGCTCTCACTTTGTAATTGGATGTAAAAATAAAACTGTCCTAAGGGATTCTTAGCCCTGCTACTATGCTGGTTCCGTGACAGCTTTAGCAACAAAATCAAGACTTTATGTTTAATCTCTCTGATACAGCTAATGACCCTTCTTTTTTTTTGGCATTAGTGGTCAGGTCATTATTTTGGTCCCATGTTAGTCCATATAGATATTTGTCAGTCAGTGTTTGGATTTTTGGTCTACTATTGCCTTCTACTCCAATCTTCAGAATGCCAGCATGCGTGCACGAGGGAGGCACAGTACATGGCACGGCGTGGGTGAACACTGGACTGGGAGACAAGGAGGGAATGGAGGTGACGAGAGGAATTTGTAATGGAATAGGAGAAATACTGTACAGTATGTTCATATGTGTAAATCATACTGTGACAGAATGTCCACAGTTTCCTGATCATTGGTTTTAATCAGCAAGTAATTTCTGTTTTTGAACGGTAAACATGACCACATCCTCATTTAACAATTGGGTCTTCCTTTTAGCTTGCTGAGTAACCTTTACAGTTGTCCAACTACTACTGTACCAGTGCACCTCAACCCAGTGTTGTTCCTGAACGCGTTCAAAGAACAATCGTTCACTAATGCGTTCATATTTTGGGTGAACGTGAACTGAACGTACTGTATTTCTGCTTGATGAACATCATTGTGAACGTGTTCATTTCTGGCGTGTGTGGACATCACTTTCTCGTGTTCAACTTCGTTCAAGAGTGAGTGTTTCCATAGAGCCTTCCAGGCAAAATCCCCAGTGCTAAAACACACCCTAAACAGTCCTTAATATCTAGCGGAAAACCCACCAATAAGTCCTTATCCGACAAATATTTACTAATCTTTTTCAGCCGTACAATTTCACTGGAGCGCACAGCGCGAAACTGCATGATGATCCTGTCATGCAGGCAGACAGCAGACACAGAACATCCCCACTCCTGACCCAAACACTGAGGAAACAGTGTTGTTCGATTAAACATAATGTGCCACGAAAAATAGCTTCCAATAGCTCTTTATTTTTGCGTCGAGGAGGTATACAGTGTCCATATCGTCCGAACGGCCAACAAAAGACATCTCCCTCCCACAGTGAGTGAAGCGCAGTAATGCTGATCTACAAGCTCACAACGTGTCACGTCCGCGACACGTTGTGACACGTTGTGAGCTTGTAGATCAGCAGTAGTTCAGCACGCAGAGATATGCAGGCTGTGAGAACCGAGAACATTCAGAAACCTTTGCCTTCACATGCAGCTTTCACAAGTTGGCCCATGAAGACAAGGAAAAGGATTAAGAATTCGGTTCCATTTCACATTGCAAAAGAGCTACTGTATTATTTCCAAAATGTAAAAAAGGAATTAATTTGGATAATGGTAATGGAGATATTGTAAAAGTTGTCACTTTATTAATCCCAAAGTTTGGAGTTCAGACATTCCCAATAGCAGACTTTATTCCTATGGGCTGTGACAATAATTAAAAAAACAAACAAAAAAACAACAAAATAACTAATAGTTAATTTTTTGGAACCATGAACTTTAGTTCGAATTTTTGAACTGTGAACTGAACTAGTTCATAAAATAAAATCACACCCGTGTGAAGTGAGTGGTGCAACTCCGTGTGGGGGTCCGCAGGGGGTCCCTGGAAGTTCCAGACCCACAGGACCACGGCCAGGGTGCCGGCCCGGTTTCCGGTGAGCCGCCCCCCGTCCGAAACGGTAGAGAAATGACAGAGTTACCGTGTGGGGGTCCCTCTACTGTACCCTCTACTGTACTGTACTGTCACTCCCGAAATCATATATATATACAGTTAATATGTGCTTGTGTGTGTGTTACAGTAGGTTGTGCACAGGTGGTGAAAAACAACCATGCTATTTTCGTGCTCATACCCACCAGCCGGCACCAGGCATACCCACCAGGCAGGCACCCACACACATAGCTCCGTAAGGGAGTGGTTGCACCACTCAAAAATAACTTTCCCAACACTGCTCAACCATCCATGACCACTTGAGTTATTCACCTTTTGTAGTCAAGGACGTAGGTCAGGTAGGCTACAACATCGGATAGATATTCAGTACCATGTGTAAATAATATGTAGATCATTTGTTTTTTTATTGATCTCTCTTCCCCCTTTCCCATTGATTTCTTCTTTGTTTTGCAGGCAGCACGACACATTGAGAGCTTTTAGATCAGACTTAGCAAAAGGGGAGGGGGGTTTGACATTAAAATTATATATATCATTTATTTTAATATAATACATATTTCATTTTCCGCTCCTTTCCCTTTGGCCCCCCCTATAATGCCCCTGTCTGTCGCGGCTCCCCTTTGAAAACCTGTGCTGTAGAGCAGGGGTTCTCAACGTTTTTGGCCGGGGACCCCCGGAAATGCTTTGGCAATGTCATGGGACCCCCGCCCCGCCCCCTCCCGACCCCCAATATAAATTGACTGCTACAATAACCTTAAACCATTTTGGGCGGGAACCCCTTTTGGTGTTTTAAGCATTGTTATAATTTAGCTATTGAAAAATAGCAGATCTACAAGCTCATAGCGCGCCACCGAGTGGCGCGCTACGAGCTTGTAGGTCTGCTATTTTTTTTAAATCGTGAAAAGAAAAAAGAAAACTTTTTTTTTTTTTTTTTTTTTTTAAATAATTTGGGGACCCCCTAAAATAATTTGGCGACCCCCCGAGGGGTCGCGACCCACAGGTTGAGAACCCCTGCTGTAGAGGAAGAGTAGGCAACCTTTGGCACCGGTGATAGAATTGGCACAAAGGAGGGTGATCACTGGCACACTGGCATAAGTGTGTGATAGAGGGTTTTTGGTTTAAAATAATCCTGCACATAATTCTACATTCATTAAAACTGACTGGGGAGGGAGTCTGGGAGATAGGTGGGTTATTGCTCTAGCATGAGTCTAATGATCATTATAAATATTTAATGGGAAAAAGGTTATATTCGTGGACAATCAAAATATGTTGTTGTTTTTGTGTGTATGTGGTGTCATTAAAATGCATGTTGAACATGGCACACTGACTATCTCGAAAATAAAAACATGGCACTTAATTTTAAAAAGGTTGCAGACCAATGCTGTAGACTAGAGTACACAAGACCATCTTACACTCGTAGCAAAAGAGAGGATTTTGCTGTGTGTGTAAATGTCATGCCCCGAAGCACACGGGTCAACTCCTTTTTTCTTTGTCCCACAACATTCTTAGATCCAAAGATCTATAAACTGTCTCTCTCTCTCTTCTTCTATGGGCTCCTTTTGTTCTCCCTCCCTGTGTCTGTCCTTGTGGGACAGCCTTACCTGTCTGTCTCCTGTCTGATCCTGTCTCTGATCTGATGCCACCTCTCAGGGGGCTGAGTTTCCTAAAGGACAAAAACCAAAATATCACCCTGTGCACTACCAGATGGAACCAGGCTGTCTGCAGTGTTGGAATGGGAACCCTGCTCTTTTTAACCTCACGCACGTTGCACACGCACACACACACACACACACACAACGTACGTGGCACGCAATCACGCACGCAGTCACACGCACACCAAAAAACATGCTGTATGTGGGCAAATAAATGTGGGGTGTTTACTTCCTTTGCCAACTGGCAGTGTGCTCAACTGACTGACTGACTGACTGACTGACTGACTGCCTCACAGCCTCATTTCTAGAGGGCTCGCCTGTGATAGAGCCACTGAGTGTACGGTAAATAATGTTAAGTGTGACTGCGCAGACTACTAAATAAATCAGGAGTATTGTAGCACCCTCCTGGAGAGCGGTGATAGTGAGAGGGTGGGGCTGTCGAGAGACAGAGGAAGAGAGAGAGAGAGAGGACATTGGTCTTACTGTTATATGTGGGAGTTACAGTGACCTCTGGCTCTTTCTTCTCATAATACCCAGGCATACTGATCAAGCACGTATCCATAGCCTCCTCACTGACACGCACGTACACACGTGCACACAACCGGTCAGAGTAACAAGAGATGGGAAAGACATAGATCAGCGTGAGGATCAATGAATAGACACAGGGAGACTAAATCACGTCACACTGGAGAGCCCAGCAAGGGGGCAGGCAGACTTTCCAACGTTGAAGCTCTGGGTCCTAGTGGTAGGAGGAGGGACTACAGGCGGACCCGTGGATTCATGACCGAGAAACCCCGTGCAGCTGGGCTTTAACGTTGAGCGCTCGGTTGCCCTACGTCACTCAGGACCTCAAAGTTGAGGTCCTGGGAGGGACTTCCGGCAGTCTTCCGGGTGCTTCAAAACGCCACTGAGCAACTTCCACTGACATGAATAGCTGGGGGGGCGGAGCTTCGCGCCAGTTCAGTCTCTATTATATATATACTCTATGGAGCCCAGGCTGAATGGAAGAGTTGGGTACAGTAATGATTGTATGTTTGAAGGTTTACAAAAGCGACACTGTGTTAATCGTGTGTACTGTATGTGTTGTGAAGGCATATGATTAAAGGTAGGTTTTACCAAGTGATTTTCTTTTGTTAAAAGTATTAAAATAAAGTTAAAAGTGTTAAATCGCTCTATATTCTGCTAGTACTCATTGCTGTATGGCATGTTGTTGTTCAGCGGAGTCTCCATGTCTCACAATCTCTTTATTAAACAGGAAATGTATTTTCAGGTCAGGATGTCAATTATATCCAGGATAGAGAACTCATTAGGATACAGATTGAACAAATGCAATGGGAAGTGATGACACAAAGAAATGAGAAGACAACATTTGAACTGGAACACTATACAAATTAAGCTGACTAGACGTTCCGGCTGTTGCGCGGCCCTCACACACTGGCGACAGGCGACTGGTGCTCAGCACATTTTGGGCAAATACGGAGATCTGTATCTGTGGACAAATTTACACACCGCATATTTTGTCATAGGCAATTTTATTTTTGGATATAAGAGTAATTGTAGTGAGTAACATGAAATGACTGTACAAAAGAGTATTGAGTATGAACAGTGAGGTAGGTAGTTGGCAGCAGTAATTGGGAGAAATGTAATGTGCAGGGGGACAGTGGTGTCAAAGAACGGTACCAAAATATCTTCAAGAATGAAGGAATAATGAATGTTGTCAAGGATGAAGGATAATTAGTCCTTACAAATACAGGTAGTATAGGTAGGCAAAAGTCTGCAACATAAACCGTAACAAAGAATGAGACACAGTTGCAACTGTTTGTATAGCAGTCTACCCAAACAAATAGTGGAAACACCAAAATGTAAGCAAGAGGGCAGTGTGTTTGTACAGATATGTGCAACATTAACAGTATCATTGGTATGACTGTAATGACTATGAAATCGAAATGGCCAGTATTTGCTGGTGTTTTGTGCTATGAATCGTGGTTGTTTTTTCACTAGGAGTGAGCTCTCCCTTCCCTTACAATGTGCTAATAGTTGCACGTGCAGAGTCACACACAACAATGGTGGCGCCCTATGCATAATCACATGGTATCCAAAAAGGGAAGATGAAGTGTCTATTGTACATTATCAGCAACTATGTCTACTGTAGGATGAAGAGCAGAACCCCAATATAAATTGACTGCTACAATAACCTTAAACCATTTTGGGCGGGAACCCCTTTTGGTGTTTTAAGCATTGTTATAATTTAGCTATTGAAAAATAGCAGATCTACAAGCTCATAGCGCGCCACCGAGTGGCGCGCTACGAGCTTGTAGGTCTGCTATTTTTTTTAAATCGTTTTTACTGTAGGATGAAGAGCAGAAATATGGCGTGGTATTTTTTTAGTACCTATTTGAATTGTAAAAGAGTGCTGTGACATTTTAGACATACACATATGGTGCTTGTCTTTAATGAATTGTATGCAGTCAGAAATTATTCTTGGCCTTTGATGTAATTGGTCGTTGTAGCCCTAACACACACACACACACTCGTATACACACAGCAACATGTCCATGAAGAAGAGGTCGCGCTTTCTGTCTGCTACAGAATTAGGATGACTAAAAGGGGGGAAATTGGCAAACAGATTTTTTCCCCCCAGGCATCGGTTTCAATTTGTGTTAATTATCTGTGGGTAATGTGTGTGTGTGTGTGTGTGTGTGTGTGTGTGTGTGTGTGTGTGTGTGTGTGTGTGTGTGTGTGTGTGTGTGTGTGTGTGTGTGTGTGTGTGTGTGTGTGTGTGTGTGTGTGTGCTCGCTCATGAATGTGTGTCATTGTTGTATGGGTGTCAATGGTTCAGGAAGAAGAGCGGCTGCTTGGGAACCAGAAATATTCCTGGTTCAATCCCAGGCCTCCTCCTATCAAAGTGTTCTTGAGCAAGGCACTGAACCCGATGAGCAGGTTGGTGCCTTGCAAGGTTGCCTTCACTGTCATTGTGTGGATGGGTGAATATACTGTAAGGTAAAGCACTAAAGCAGATGGGGACGTGCTGTGCGTGGAGCATGAAGAGAAGCTTAACAGAGCAGAGATGAGGATGATCAGGTGGATGTGTGGTGTGTCACTGAGGGACAGAAAGACCAGTGCAGAGCTTAGACAGAGGATGGTAGTGGAGGCCATAGTGGATGTGGTGAGGAGAGGCAGGCTGCGATGGTACGGACACGTGGTAAGGAAGGAAGAGAGCGATTGTGTTGTTCTTGCTTACTGGAGGGCGCTATGGATTAAGAGAGCCTGCTAAATGCCTAAATTGTAACCCAGATAGAGACAGACCGACAGGAGAACAGGGGGTGCAGGTGTGCTATGATTATTCCCTCTGGAACAAAAGCATGTGGCATGTTGTTTTCCCCCTTTGTCATGCTAATACAATCTGGGCCATTTGCAACTCAATGCAAAGCAACTATCCAATATTGTTTAACCACCAAGGAAGTGGCCTTGGTGGTTAAACGATATTGGATAGTTGCAAATGAGCTTCCCTTAAAACAGGAAGCCTTCTGTCCCAGTAGTAAATGAGTACGTGTTTCAATTTACATTCATTCAGTCTCCTTCTCTTTTGCTCTTCTCTTTCATTGTGTGGTCATAAAATAAGCATTTTGCTGGTGGGTGGGTGTGTATCGGTTCCACATCATTGCTTACTATGCTGAAAAAACTCCACGTTGATCAGTATCCGTATCACATTTGTAGCAAGAAGTTCTAAATAAGCTGAAATTCTAACAATAGCTGCCAGGAGGGTGTAATATACTCTCAATCATTGTATGAGTATATATTTATTTTATTATAAAAGTCATTTGTAATTAATTTTACTCAAAATGTGTTGAGAAAAAGTAGGTCAACAAGATTGTGTTATTTGAACATTGTATTTTGTATTTCAAAAGGACTGCACACAGTATAGGTTCTCAATCTTTGTTCTGACGAGTGTTTCCAGTGCATTCTGAAGTGGGCCAACAGTCTGCTGACTAGCACTGTGCAAATTGGTGTGAAATGTCTCATTGAAGAAAATCTATCTATACTTAAATTGATAGTTTAAAAAACTATTTGGCAGCACCTCTGGAAGGAGGTCTGAGGCTGTAACCCAGCAGTTGAGGATGGCTGATTTTCACCATCTGCTATTTCCCCACCTGCAGTATTGTATTGTATTCTAAATCTAATTTAACAACAGACATTTTTCTCTTATGGTGGTCCCTAAGCACAAAGTCTGAGGCCTAATCAGTTTGTGGTCCCCTTCAAGGCATGCAAATGAGAACCGCTGCATTAGTCCACAATCTACTTGGAGGAGAGCAAACCCCATATAGAGCACCGAAGTCTGACGCCAATATCGGTAGAGGGCGCAAATCCACAGGTTCATGTACTTTTTATTTGCATTGTAATCCCCATAGGGGGGGGGGTTTAGATCGCCAAATATAAGAACTGTGATTGAAAAATAAACATATCATCCAGGCCGCTTCACTCATATGGATATGAAGAATCAACTGACTATTGTTACTGCTGCTGAATTAGTTTGATTTTCACTAGAAACAGACCGTATCATAAATATGACTGTTGTAAACGACACAGAGACACCTCCCCGACAATAACGCAGAGACAGCTTGTTTATTTTTGGACCACAAGGCTTATATGAGACGATTTTAAGATGACCCCATGTTATTCTCCATAGAGAAATTACTTCTGTGAACCCCTTCCAGTGAGGGGATGAGCGAGTGACATCAGGACTTTGGCGCTCTATAGTCAAACAACAGCATTGCACTGACTGTCTGACTGTTTGCCTCATGCAAATGAGGCTGCAGTGTAGTGCTTGAATTAGGGTGGTTTATGTAAATTGAAAACGGCTATTGAACCCCTTCCAGTGAGGGGATGAGCGAGTGACATCAGGACTTTGGCGCTCTATAGTCAAACAACAGCATTGCACTGACTGTCTGACTGTTTGCCTCATGCAAATGAGGCTGCAGTGTAGTGCTTGAATTAGGGTGGTTTATGTAAATTGAAAACGGCTATTTTCAAAGGCTTTTTAATATACATTTGGAAATGTGTGAAATGGGGACATTGGGGACATTATGCATAAAGAGTAACTTTACTTTTATTTTGATACCAATATTTTTGTATTTTTACTACATTTTGAATACAGGTCTTTGAGTATTTCTATATTGTGGTATTGATACTTTTACTTAAGTACAAAATGTCAGTACTACTTCCACCACTGTCCATTTTGAAGAATGTAAAAGCCCTAGGGCACACAATAGAGAGCATAGTCGCTTATAGCCATGGAGAGCTTAGCCATCGTTTTGTAGCACAATGCTCTGGGGAGAGATTAGTGTAAATTCAATTCTTTATTCTTTCTGTGTTTGTCATATTTTTTGTATGAGTGTTCCCAACGTAGAACTAATAGTAATTACCTATCCCAATTAGTTGTGCTGTGTCAGGAGGACAGTCACTCTGGCCCTGGATAACTCATTAATTCAATTATAATATTTTTGAAGGGCGCTAGCCCCTCCTATATTCGGCTATAGTGTAGATTTTCGTCTTACACAAACATTCCCATTGACAATGAATGGAGAATTTACGTCATATGTGGACGAGCAAATTGGCTATTTTTGTCCTACACAAAGATTAAATTCCCATTGACAATGAATGGATGATGTGCAATGATAATAGCGCCCCTCACTTCACACGGGTGTGATTTTTAATGCCATACATTTATTGGGTTTGGCAATGAGTGGATCTGCTTTTAAGTGCTCCGAGGGAGCACACTACATCTGCCCTAGCTTTAGGGGCCTTCAAAATCTCTCATAGTACATGAACATAGATCCAAAACAACGGGTCGGTAGCTGCCTGGGGTGGCAGTGGCTGAGGAGCGATCTTACAGCAGCAGCGGACAAGCGGCACCAGCAGCATGCAAAGCAACAGCAAACCACATGCAAGGGGTGAGCAATGCCTTAAACTTCCCCGTTTAATTGGGGTCCTCTATTTATTGAAGTGAGTACAGTTGGGTGCCACCGATATTGTCCCTTATCATTTGACCTCAAAATCTTAAAAAATCCTTCTAAATTCTCCAGTTTTCTATTTCTATTTTCACGATTTTTCAAAAATAGCAGACCTACAAGCTCGTAGCGCGCCACTCTGTGGCGCACTATGAGCTTGTAGATCTGCTATTTTTCAATAGCTAAATTCTAACATAATGTTTAAAACACCAAAAGGGGTTCCCGCCCCAAAATGGGTTAACTGTCCTTTTGCGCAGATCACGCAAACCTCAGCAAAAAGAAAAGGACAATATCGATGGCCTCCAACTGTATGTGACTGAAATTAGAAGCGCGGCTTAGATTTAGAGACCGCCGACCGACCGTCCACCAGCAACTGTACTGAGTTTCCTAACTGAACTTGTGCCATGAGTGATGCTCATTAGTCAAGAAGTCCTTTTCTATTGGCTTTCTCTGGTGACATTCAAATAGCAGGGTCTTGTTTAAGGTCAATGGCACAACTTAATTAATTAGGGAAGCCTCTATTCTCAAACTGAATGGAGTGTCCATTGCAGTTCTTCTCAACCTTTTCATATTTATAGACCCTCATTTGCATTATAGGCCTCTCTGGGACCCCAATCTAAGAACACGTTAATTATTGCATTATGATTTGGTCCGATATGGTCTGTCATTTGGTCCAGAACTTCTTTATGTCTAGGTACTGGAGGTATAGACATACAGCATATAGTCTCTCTTCCATAAACAAGAATTGATTAAATCAATGAATTACCAACTGATTATTATTATCTGCAGGGGTCCGCTATAACTGCCTCTGTGTCAGTTTCAGCGCAGTAGTTTAGGTAGGAACCAAAATTCTCTAAGGCGGAACTATTGTGTTATGAGTTGTTCGTTCTGCCAGGACATATTTGCGGTGCGCACATACATACAAATGTCCGCTGGTTTCATAGTATCATAACAACAAATACAAAGTTCACAACGAAGTTCCCAATGACCTCTTGTACTGTATGCAGCCACTAAGTTCTCATGGCTTTGGAGTGAAACCCAAACCCCTTACAAAAGACACACACACACACACACACACACACACACACACACACACACACACACACACACACACACACACACACACACACACACACAGGTTCTTAGTCCTGTCCATGAGGCGGAGCTCCAAAAAGTTTGGGAAAAACTAGACCTATATTAAAGTGTTTATAAGATCAATACAAGTAAATTAATACATGATAACCCTTCCACAGTAGTAGCTTTTTCATATTTGTGATTATTTTGCATATGTTCCTACATAATGCTTCATTCGCATATTTAAAAATGTCAAATTTGTAATACAATAAATCATTGTCTTCGTGTAAGTAATTGTGTAATTGAAAAAAAAATCATTAACATGGTGAAACACATCTTGATGACATCATCAAGATGTGTTTCACCATGTTAATGATTTTTTTCATAATTACAGTTCTAGGAAACACAGAATGGGGGGACTTTTTTATTATTTACAGCTCTAAGGTATATTAATGACATGGTAAAATGTTGAAAATGAGTGGAATGCCCCTTTAAGTACAATGTTGCTGTATTATTGAGGGGTGTTAGCTAGCCCCTCCAACACCTGCGATTTCAAATTTGTGGAATTTCGTGGAATTTGATGCGATACGGTGTGATCAGACACATTTAACCTTTTTTATTTTTTATTTGAAGCTAGATCTATAAATAATAGGGTTGGGACTTCATTAAAAAACGTTATCTAATTAATTTGAGGCTTTGTGATGAATTAATCTGTGAATCAATAGTGACTACATAAGATAAAACAAGTAGTTATAATAGTGATAATAATATTATTTATATGAATGCTTCTCTGATCGAGTACCTAAAGATGCTTTACAAGGGGAACATAAGAAACAACTTTATTAGGGAAAAACTAAGACTATGGAATAAAATAAATTAAAACAAAACAGTGGAATGAGATAGCTGGGGAAAGCAATATTCTAGAGGTGGGTTTGAATTTAGGGTGGTGGTATGTCTCTGAGTTTTGGGAAGTGCATATAGTTTTGACAGGTCTGCCTGCTGTGGACAGTGAAACCCTGACCATTAAACATGGGCAGACGCAAGGATACAGTCTATCATTCATTGTTAAAGGAAGCCAGCAACATGTCGATGCAAAGACGTGTAGCTGCTCCAAATGATATTCCCATTCGTCTTTGCGTCTGCTCGTGTGAACGCAGCATCGAGTGTGAGGGGTTGAGGAAAGGATGGAAAGTACCATAGTGTTATTAAGGAGGACTCCTAACGATATGGACCAGAGTTAAACTAATGTTAACTCCCATGCTAGCAAGTAGCTACCCTCGTCAGACAACACCACCACCACCCAGATCGGGTGGAAGCTGCTGATATCACTTTGATGTGCCCGTGGATGGGAAATAAGATTTAAAAGGCTATGGAAGCGTGGATGAAAGCACAGATGTGTGCAATAATGTTGTGTCATATCTGCGTGTGCACCCCCGTTTGACGACGAGTGGTTTATGCTGCTCGTGTGACGTGTGTTGTCGCTGGCTGCTGATGCATAGTTAAGAGTGTCATAAGCATGCGCCCGTCCTGCGCTGGAAGTAGCAGATCTACAAGTTATCTACCCGTCGCAATGCACAGCGGTTTGGGCTTGTACATCTGTGTTTTTCCCGCAGTTAGTTGAATTATATCGATTCACAACTTTAGGATCGAACCAACGTCCAATTCGGACGCTATTTTGACCGATCCAGACACACGTGCATCGGTGTAGTCGCATCGTTAAGGTTAAAATCGATTACCGATTCATATCGATATTTTTTTACACCAGAGTTTACCATAATCACAGTAAATCTTAATCATATTCCATCATTCAAGGGCCTTTGTATAGAAATGAAACAGACTCCATGCAGTCACTTTCAGTTACAGTGCTGCAGAGGCTGAGTGTCTGACTGTGACCAGCTGATGGTCGTTGACGTGTAATTGATGCATCAAGGAAGGCAAATGTTTCTGCACTGTCAAATTGGTCTACATCTATTCTAAGATAGCATCTTGAATACATTTTGTGAAAATGTGTTGTGACTTTGATTGAAAAGTTTTAATACAAATAGTTCCAATGGCATCTAAATGTCGGTGTTGCAAGGATGAGGGGGTACCTAGAAAACAATCTTCTGCCCAAGGGGTACCTGGGCCAAAAAAGTTTGGGAACCCCTGGCTTATAGCCATGGAGAGCTTAGCCATCGTTTTGTAGCACAATGCTCTGGGGAGAGATTTGTGTAAATTCAATTCTTTATTCTTTCTGCCTTTGTCATTTGTCATCTCTGGGGCTTTTCTTGAGACAAGCTATAATCGCTTAACACAGCCGACGCGAATCGCGTATCAATACGTTATCAATTAATCAAACGTCGGGTGCGAACCACGTATCCATACGTTTTAATCACTTTTTTATAGCATACTTTCATTCATCTTTTTACCCACCCGGACAATGAAGAACCAGCCCCCTATCATTGCTGCTTAGTCCCGCTCACGTGATCAGAAAAAAAAAAAAAAAAAAAAAAAAAACCCTCCCCTCCTGAAAACAGGAGGTCGGGCCGCTTTACGTGTAGAAGCCTGTGTAAAATGGACGCGCCCATGCCGATCTAGTCGGTGTGTGAAAAGAATCAAATTTCACCTAACCTCGCCTCACCAGGCTTTCCTCCACCTATTGGCTTTCACACAACACTATACTACTCAATTCCCCCCTCCCCTCCTGTTTCTCCTGCAGGAGGAGGGCCTTGCGAGATGGGGGCTCTGTCCTGGCTCTGTCTCTCGGAAAAAAAATGAACGGATCGCTGCCTAAACACAACTGTTCTCTAGAACAGTTGCACCGCTCACTTCACAGGGGTGTGATTTGTATTATTACAGTAGAAGTTTACAGACCAAACTGTAAATAAAAGGTTTACATGACTTTCTGCCTCAGTCTGTATATAGCGAGCTGTATTGAATAAGCAGAGAACAGAATATGGGACAGAGTTGCACCACTCACTTCACATGGGTGTGATTTTTATTATTACTACAGTAGAAGTTTTTTTCTTATGAAAGCAGAGAGTCTTCTGTTTCATACGGTATATAGTATTTATATGTCGCTATAGGCCTTATTTTGTGAATATTGAGGAGTTCACGTCCATGTCTTCTCTGAAGTTATCTGGTGGGCACAAGCTGCATTCAATAACCAATTACTGTCTAACTGTACATGGGATCAATGTTTACTCTTTTCCTCGTAAAAGTACACATTCAGGGCTTTCATTCGGTGTATAGGATGTATAGGATATTTATTGGGTTCAATTGTATATCTGCCTGTCAATGTCTCTGACTTTAAACCATCCATAACTCTGCTCGCTGTTCAAGATAACCACTTCCAGGCAAATGCAGGTGTTGCAAAAAGGTCAATATCTCCAGAATGGAACATGGTAAAATCAAAATGTATTTTTTTAATTGAAGTGGACAAGTTCAGCTTTCTTTTGATGTATGCGTGTGATTCTCGCTATAAGAGAACATTTTGCTGTGGGCCCCCGAACAAGGCCTTTGTGCAATGTTAAACGGTAGCAACATCCAAATAGGCCTGCCGAGATCTTGTAGCAATCAAAGTGTTAAAAGCCACTATATTGATTCCCTGAGAGATAGCAAGAGACAGACAGAGACATACAGTGAGAGTCAGTGCTAAACAGAAAGAGGAACAGAATGTGATGTTTGGACAACAAGTCAACTTAGCCAACCACGATAGAAAGAAAAATCACACCCGTGTGAAGTGAGGGGCGATATTATACATCACCATACATCATCTCATAAACAACTGAATTTATGTGATTGGTTAGCCGATTTGCTCGTCTACATATGACGTAAATCTAACTTCATTGTCAATGGCATTTAATGTTTGTGTTGCCACAAATTATCATATCATCATATTTGGTGGACATTTGACCTAATTTCTCCTTTCATTGTCAATGGCAAATATGAGACGTGTGTGGACAAAAGCTGTATATGTGATTGGTTCGCTGATTTGCTCGTCTACATATGACGTAACTGTTCCTCTCATTGTCAATGGCAAATGAGATGTGTGGGAACAAAATGTACGTAATATTTGAGGCACATATGACCTAATTTATCCTTTTATTGAACTGAGGGAGAGGGGGAGAGAGAGAGAGAGAGAGAGAGAGAGAGAGAGAGAGAGAGAGAGAGAGAGAGAGAGAGAGAGAGAGAGAGAGAGAGAGAGAGAGAGAGAGAGAGAGAGAGAGAGAGAGAGAGAGAGAGAGAGAGAGAGAGAGAGAGAGAATTACAAGGCAGAGTCTGAGCCAAGGTAAAGGCCAGAAAAATTATAGAGATGGATGACATTTATTTGAACCAGTCTCTGAGTCCTTTGATGTCTAATTAATTGGGTTCCATTCCCAATGCCAATAGGATTTATTTAGGTAAAAGATGGATCACACAGCAATGTAGTTAATTTAATCATTTTGTTTCCTTGACTTTTACTTCAGTTCAATAGAGCACCGAAGTCTGACGTCAATATCGGTAGAGGGCGCAAATACACGGGTTCATGTACTTTTTATTTGCATTGTAATCCCCATAGGGGGATTTTAGATCGCCTCATATAAGTACTGTGTTTGAAAAATAAACATGTCACCCCGGCCGCTGCACTCATATGGATATGAAGAATCAACTGAAAACGCTAATGTTACTGCTACTGAATTAGTTCAATTTTTGCTAGAAACAGACTGTCATATATGAGTGACTGGCGGTCGCAAACGATACAGAGACACCTCCCCGACAATAACACTGAGACAGCTTGTTTATTTTTGGACCACAGCGCTTATATGAAACGCATTTAAGATGACCCCTTGTTATTCTCCATAGAGAAATTAGTTCCGTGAACCAGGGGAATCGAGGGGATGAGCGAGTGACGCCAGGACTTTGGTGCTCTATTTGTCCCAAGGCTGAGAAACTGGGCCATTGTGAGTGACCGTAACTGTAAGGTCTCGTCTCAGGTTAAATACCTGTAGCCGTATGTCTTCTGTGGATTAGAGTCGGCTGAATCAGGGTGCAGTTTCAAACTATTTGAAGGCACGGACCCCAAATGGCCACACAGTGGTAATATTTACCCATGTAAATACTTGACATACAGGGAGAGAGCGTGGCAAGAGTGGCTGCCTGCCATACACAGATGCATAGTAAATGGTCAGGAATATGTGAGTAGAAACAGAGACTTAAATACTATACTAATACTATATGTAGCCAAATAATGCGTGTAAGTGTTGATGTGTATCACATGGGTGCACACTTTAATACACTGTGTCACAACTGATCCCATTTGTCCTGTCTCCCTCCACTGAACTGGATGTGGAAATGCTTTAAAGGTATATGTCATTATGTTTGTTGTTTAAGGCACTACAGGCAGTGGTTCTCAAAAATGTTAATGTCAAGAAGAACCCCCAGATTGATATGAACTATTTATCCACAGAAAAGATCTTTGTGCCGTAGTAAAGTGAACCCCCATAAGAGAAGATTTGTCAAGATTTTTAACAGCGACTTGTGAACCAGATCTGCTATTTTCGAGTAGCTGAAACATAAAATATGGCTGTCTTTAAACTGCCCCTAAATTGTGCCCTGGAACCCCCTGGAAAACTCCCCCTGGAACCCCCTGGAAACTCCCCGGACCTCACTTTGACTACCAGGGGTTTAAGTTCATCGCTCTCAGAGATAATTGGCTAGGAAAATGACACTATAGTGTGTTCTTCCTTTCTTTGGGGAGCCCTTAGCTCTAGGTTCACTAGCTCTACTGAAGGCTAAATGATGTATTAACACGTAAATTAATGGAAGGTACAGGTGCGATTTATTAACCCATTTTGACCTGAGATCAGATTCTAAAAATGTCTTCTACATCCTGACAGTTTTCTGAAAAAGCTATGTTTCTATGTCAGTCGTTCTTCGATTCTTCAAAAATAGCAGACCTACAAGCTCATGAGCTTGTAGATCTGCTATTTTTCAATAGCTAATGCATAACATAATGCTAACACCAAAAGGGGTTCCCGCCCAAAATGGGTTAACACGTTAATGCAGCGGTGGGCAACTTTGACGATGGAGAGGGCCACTATATTTCAACACTCACTCCCTAGGGCCATATATTACGGTCGTAATGCCTTTAATTATACTTGTGTTGAAGCATTGAGCTACTAATTTAGACGGAAGTAATTAAAGCGGGTCATGTTTGCATGTTGTGGAATTGTAATCAGCTGAAACCAATATTATATCAGAATTCTGACATTAACCTGAGGGCCGCATTAAGTGAAGGTGGGGGCCGCATGTGGCCCCCGGGCCGCCAGTTGCCCACCCCTGCGTTAATGGAAGGTGCAGGTACAGGTGCAGGTGAGGGACCACGGGAAAGGGACGAGACTCCGGGTGGGGATGTACAGTAGATTCTGGCGGCTGTCCTGGCTGTGCTCTGGAGTGGTCAGTCGGTCGGTCGGTCGTCATGGCTCCTTTCTGCCCCCCTGTGGGTTCCTAGAGAGAAGGAATGAGGAGTGAGGGGAGAGAGAAATGGAGAGTGAGAGCCAGAGGAGCTGGGATAGAGCATGGGTGCCAACATTGACACAGTGGAGGGAGGGTAATCACTGGGACACTGGCATAAGTGTGTGTGAGAGAGAGAGAGAGGATATTTGGTAAATAATAATAAAAAATCACACCCGTGTGAACTGAGTGGTGTAAGGTCTTATATAGACTGATCAACTGTGGTCTGACGTAATGTCTGACGTAATGAAATCACACCCGTGTGAACTGGGTGACCATAGCAACCATGCTCATTTTTTGGTACGAACAGACACGTAAACTAACAAAGCCAGTTGTAGGAGTGGTTTACACCACTCAAAAAAAAAATGTAGTCAATTAAATTCTGTTTGCAAATTACATGCTCTACATAATTCTATACTCCTTCAAACTCTTACATCTGACTGGGGAGAGCGTCTGCGAAATAGGTGGGTCATCTCGATATCCTGATGTGAAAGAAAATATTTCAAATGAAGACGAAAAATGTTTTTGGACAATCAAAATCTGTTGGAAATATTTCATTTTTATATGGTGTCATAATTATACTTGATGTTTATATGGCTGACAATCAAGAAAATGAAAACATTCATGTCACTTCATGTCAAACATGTTGCTGACCCCTGGGGTAGAAAGTGTGAGGAGGAGAGGAATGGAGAGCCAAAGTTGAGATGAATAAAAAGCGAGAGGAGAGAAGAAAAGTTCACTAGATAGAGAGCGTTTGTGTGGAGGCCGGTCAGTGCTTTCAACACCTGAGATTGCATTGTCAACTTCATTTAGTACTTCATCACTCAACCCTTTCAATAAGTGTCGCTCAATAAAATGAAGAATCTGTCCCACCTTCGTCAGTCAGAATGGGTGGAAAACATTATTGTCTCCACCAGGCCGAAGGCATGGGGAATTGGGCAGAGAGTATGTTTTGCACTCTGTCCGTGTGTGTGTGCGTCTGTGTGTGCATCCGTCCGTCCGTCCGTCCGTCCGTTTGTCCGTCTGTTACCAGCTAATCTCCATGCAGTAATCCTGGTCTCTAAACAAACTGCCTCCCCTGGCCAGCCGGGGCGCCTGATGGAGGGGAAAGGAACTGGTTGGAATAACGTGTTCCTTCCACGCGCTGTCCAACCAGGGAAACTCCCCCCTGTCACGTGTAAAGGAGCAACTTGGACACTCAGACAGGAAGGAAGCATGAGTTCAAGTCCGTTGCTCTCCCCATGTCCCCTAGGTTGGCGGAGGGTGTGTAGAGAGCCCAGGATCACATTAGATAATTGGCACAGGGGTGCCAAAAAATCGAGGGATAAAAAAAAAACATTGGCCTATTATAGCGCCACCAGGAGGCCACAACCTGACCTGGCCTGGTGGAGGGGCACTTTATTCTAGTTTGTCCTGCAGTGGTTTCAGAAGTCACAATATTTCCCTGATGGCTATGAGCACACACGCACGCAATCACACATGCACGCAGGTGTGATTCGGTGTGAAAGTCATGCAGGCACGTGTGCATGAGGCACCTGTGTCAGTCTAAGCCATTCCGATACGTGATACCACTTAATGTACAGAATCACATGATGCTATTTAATTTATTATAGACATTTTTAATATACTCTTATCTCTACTATACCTATAACATAAAATTCAACTTTTTCAATTTATTTTGTGTTTTTGGGGTTCCCATATGTGTTTTCTATCCCCACAAATAACCAATTTTGAACAATCAGGCTTTCATATCATATGGGTGCTTTAATGGAAATTGCTCTCATGAACAGCTCAACTGATTTTGGTCTCATCGTGATGTCATCAATGTCACCCTACTTTGTATAATTCCTCCTCTTCTTTAGTCTTCAGTTCCAAATTTGCATTTCCACTTTGTTTACAATGTCCACCATTGTTGATTTTCCAAGCTGGCATGGAATGGAAACAAGCCTGGTTGTATCTAGCATCAGTATTATAATGACTCAAATATTAAATAATCTGCATATCAGCACCCCCACCACCTCAGGACATTGTGGTACTGCAGCTAAACTGCTTTCAAAGTCCAGAAAGAAATGACAAGGACTGGTTATATCAGAGTGGTGATTGAGGCTCAAACCATTAGAAATAACTTTGAGGGACATAGACAATATGATATTAAATATTAAAAGCAGTTTTAAAATGCATGTTATTTGCGCTTTAACAAATTTGTGGCTGCACTTTAACAGATATTAATGTTTGTTTTGCATGCCTCGGTATCAGATTGGTGATGGGCTTGGGGTGTGTGACTGACTAAGGCAGTTCAAATGTTTTGTTGTGCCTACGAGCTGTGCAACCTTAATCATACTCACTGTTGTCAGTGTGCGTGCGTGCGTGCGTGCGTGCGTGCGTGCGTGCGTGCGGTACCCTCTCAGTCAGCCAATGTCACTTGCCGGTCTGGCTGGCGGTAAATGAATGTCAAGGCTGCAGAGTCACTGACCTTGATCACGATGTGTTCTCTGTTTGGGGACGTCGCGCTTCACAAAATACTGCTCAGGAACAAAGACGACGTTGCTTGATTGATTCTTTGTCACCAACAAGCACCCTGCATTTAGCAGACAATATAAAAGTTTGTTAAAATAAGAGCAACAGCTGTTGTTTACAAAGATAACAACAGTAACATACTAACACGAGAACTACTTAGCTAATTGTTAATTGCTGTGTCCGCACATCCTAATTGCAGAAAATGTTATTGAGACAATTATTAGAATAGACAGCAGCGGTGGTAATTAACAAAGAGAAAAATTAACAAATGACTGAAGAGTAGAGGCTGCTATTTAATTACCGGTATTTATTTTATTTATTATATTTTCTCCTCTGAGAGAAAGAAGAACAATGCGGTGCAATACTGATGTAGCCTACTGGGTATTGAAGCTTTTTGAAGTTATGGCATTGTAACAACACGCAGCACTCCAGGTTAAAACAAAATCCTTCTACGTAGGTTCAAGGCTCGAGATATAAGTTGAGGTGAAGAAAATGCCAGCACTCATTGTATGTCCTTTGCATGATTTTATTTACCTCTGAGAGTCATTACAATACATTAAAAAGTATTTTTGGCATAGGGACTACAAGCTCGCCTTTCTATTTTAACCAACAACTATCTGACATTGCAGATAGGACCGCGTGTAGCCGTTCTCCTCATATATCCTCATAAACGGCCTTGTTTCTGTACATTTAGAGAAGTTTAGAATATTGTACGGAGTAACGGAGGCGTCCTCCAGTGTGTCTCCTCCCCAAGCGACATGACAGGATCGAGGAGCGCATTGTCATTTCACATCCTACCCGGTTTGCATTTAACCCCCCCCCCCCCCCCCCCCCCCCCTTCGGAATTCTGTGTTTCAAAAATAAACAAATGATCACAGCTGTTTGATTCAAATGGATATAAAGAATCAACTGACTGAGAGAAAACTCTAATGTTACTGCTGCCGAATTATTAACATTTTTGCTAGAAAGAGACTGTATCAAATATGAGTGACTGACTGTTGTAACGATACAGAGACACCTCCCCGACATATCGTTTTGACAGTTTATTTCTTTTTGGACCACAATGCTTATGAGACTATTATTACATTATTCCTATAAAACAAACGTGTGTTGCAATATTGTTTTCCTCTCTTTTCTGTCCTCTCGCTTGTTTTCTTTTGCTCTCGTTTGGTTGTTTTTTTCTCTCTCTTGTTTGTTTACTTAAATAAAAATACTCGCGCTCTGTAATGAAGTCACGTCAGTAGCGCTCGCGTCGCGCTGCGGGTGACGTTTGGATAGTTTGATATGTGACTGAGACAGATCTCCTCGGATCGGATTTAAATCGGATTTGAAACCACCTCTGGATGTGACTCGAGTCACATTTGAAAAAATCGGATTCCATGTGACCTGTCTGCATTTAGATTTATTTAAAAAAATCGGATTTCTATCTTGAAGTGACACCGATCTGATTCAGGCTAGATTTGAGAGTTTGTTCCATATCTCTGTGGTGCATGAAAGCTAAACGCTGCTTCCCCACATTTCCTTTTTCTGGGGAAGCACAAAAAATAAGGATATCTATTGGTTCATGATATCGATCAGAAAAGTATTTTGGCCCTAAACCATTCAAAGACCATCAGTAGTATTTTGAAAATCAATATTTTTGACACACACAAGGAGCCAGTGCAAGGATTTAAGAACTGAAGTGACATGCTCCACTTTCTTGGTATTACTGTTAGGACTCGAGCAGCAGCGTTCTGATTCAACCAAATGTAACCATTTACCAAATTTACCTACAGATTGTACTCCTTTGTGCCACTAGACATCAGCTGTCACAACCAAGCCTGATCTCCATAATGTTCCGTTCTGTTCTTGGATTGATTACTCCTGCTTGACTCTTCGGGACTTGCACATGGAGCCCCGGGATGTGCACCGCACCACAGAACCATGACAGATAACCGTTGGGAGATTAATTTACTGCATATTCACTCATACATTCATTGCTGATGCACTGCATACATACTCATTATCCATACTAGAGCAGTGCCCGTTGGGCACTGGCCTACTTGGAACGATGCAAGTTGGAAATGCAGGACAGAACAGGCCAGCTCCATATATATGGACATCTAGGGGTGATCAGGTGTGATCAGTTGGCTAATTTGGGCCATGTCCAGAGCCTGGGCAGGGGCTTTCGTGCTGGGCACTGCTCTCCCTGTGGTGGTGTGGAACACGTGTGTCAACAAGGTCAGGTGGTGGCATAGAGGGAGAGGATGAGGAGTAAGTGGGAGGCTATCCTGATGAACTCCATCCCACCCCCCCATCCATGACTCGGTTGGTCCTTTGTGCCAGTAGCCAATAGGTTACATAAGGAAGCCACCAGGCATTCCGCGATGTCCTTGGATTATTATACTCATGCTAGCGCTCATAATTAGAGGCCTGCTAAGGCTAAATGCTGCTCTGACATTGTGCTATTTATCACTAAGATAAGGATATCTTATCCTATATTAAAATTGCCTAATGGGAGGGTGGGCCAGTCTGCTTGTCGGCGGGCGGGAGGACCTCTAACATCACTCCGACTCGGACCTAAACCCCATATATAGGCATATTTTTTAATCTCAATGGATTCAGAGAGCCGTAGGTCCTCTGTGAGGCGCGAGGACTGTAATAGATGAAGGCTGCTATTCTGTTCCAGTTCTTTTAGGTACATAATGTACTGTTCCTAAGAAGCATTCAGATAAATAGGTGGGTGCATTTCCATTTAATGATTAAAAAACAAAAACACTCTAAAGGACCGTAAAATGTATTCTAAAACTAACAGGCAACCAACGGAGGGACTTTAAAATGGGTGTAATGTGTGCTCTAATGTGTGGGCTTTGTCAGCATTCTGTGTTCTGAACAAGCTGTAACTGACCAATTTCATTTATTTCTTTTTTTGCAAACCAGACAGGAGTCGAACATAAAAGCATGCATTTGCGCACACACACACACACACACACACACACACACACACACAAACACACACACACACACACACACACACACACACACACACACACACACACACACACACACACACACACACACACACACACACACACACACACACACACACACACACTTTTCTGTGTCGGGGAAAAAGAACAAACTCTAACGATGTTTCTCAAAATATATTTTTTTTTTTTGTGATGTTCCTGATGGTGCTCGTGCTCAGATTAGACGGCCTACAGCAGCAGTGGGTTGTGGGGACTAATGGCTACTGGCACAAAGGACATTTTCCAAGTCAATGTTTTCTGTCACCCTCCTGTAGCCATCGGAAAAAAGGCTCAACAATGAGGTCGTCCATAGCAGCATGACTTCTCAAGAACACAAGACAAAACAAATAGACACAAAACAATGCCTCCCCAAGAAAGGGTAGAGGCCTTTGCTTCTCCTGTATTTGGATTCAAACTCAGAAGACATTTGGCGCCACCTACTGGTAGTCTGGTACAAATGGATATGGCTTTCTTAAGAGCAGATATAACTGATGGCACAAAGAAGTACAGTTGGAGGCCATCGATATTGTCCTTTTCTTTTTGCTGAGGTTTGCGTGATCTGCGCAAAAGGACAGTTAACCCATTTTGGGCGGGAACCCCTTTTGGTGTTTTAAACATTGTTATAATTTAGCTATTGAAAAATAGCAGATCTACAAGCTCATAGCGCGCCACCGAGTGGCGCGCTACGAGCTTGTAGGTCTGCTATTTTTGAAAAATCGTGAAAATATTTATTTCAGAAAACTGGAGGATTTAGAAGGATTTTTTTAAATGTTGAGGTCAGGCCTAAATGGGTCAAATGATAAGGGACAATATCGGTGGCACCAAACTGTAACTGATGGCACAAAGAAGTACATGTGCCCAATGGCACTGAGGGGGAAAGGAGAGAGACTTGGCTGGGAATAAACATTCAATCAACTCAATCAACATAAACTCTGCTTTGTTGTTTCAGAGAGCACTCATACATAATTCATATTTACTGTATTTGGCTCATCTACTACAGTAGCTAACAATCGGCATGTCTCTAGTCAATGGATTCATAATGATATTCCGTCATAACCTTTACTTGTTCACATTCCTTTGCATCTTTCTAACATAAAGCCCTACAGCCAAACAAGCTTTGAGTTAAAGAGCAAGACTGTATTTGTCACATGAGAGAGAGAGAGACCGACCTATGCTGCATCCTTACAGACTTGCCCTCCAACAATAATAATGATAAATGTATCCCCTTTAGTTGAGGTATTATTGGCCAATCACATACACCTCTAACCCAGTGGTTCTCAAACATTTTGGCTCACCCCTGTAAATAACCTTTTCATCCACACGGTACCCCTGAATTACATTGTTACTTTACTTTTGTCATATTAACGGTATGTAAATATGTAAAGTTCCCCCCCCAAAGATGGAGTATGTCACGAGAGAAGAGATAATATTGGTGAAATATTACTGAAAACCATTTAAACCCCAGCATTCCTATTCTGGGGGGGGACTTCACCTAAAATAGCTGATCTAGAAGCTCACATTGTGAGCATGTAGATCTGCTATTTTTGGCGATGAGACTTGGGGACCTTTGGGACCTAAAAACATTTTAAAATACTTCTACATCGACACGTTGTGAGCTTGTATATCGGCTATTTAAAAATGTTTTTTCAAAATAGTAAAAAATAAATAAATAATAAAACAAAAAAGCAAAGAAGTTTAGGGATAAGGGGTAAGGCAGTAAAAGGCACCTGTGAACAATAGGGCCCTCGGTGTACTGCAGGCTGAAAAATAATGCAGCAAGTACACTTTAACTCGGTTCCATCTTGTTTAGTCTATAAGGGATCTAAGTGGTTAAACTGCAGTGAAGACATTGATGAATTCCAAATATTAGTATTCTGAGGCAACCCTGGACCCGCCTCCCACTTTCAGAAGCCCTGCTGCCTGCTCGAACCCATCCTAACTTTTAGGAGAAGTGGGCAAAGTATTGAACAACGCCTTTGGGAGCCGTTACTGCTCAAGGACACTTGAGCCTGGAGGAGCCGGGTATTGAACTGGGAACTGGTGCCCAGTTCCCAAACCCCTCTACCTCCTCAGCCGCTGCCAGCATACATGTGCTGATTTGTTTACATCAGCCTGACATCCAATGCCGCCTTGTTGTGACGGGTTGCAGGTAAAATGGCCTGCCTGTCTACATATCCATACCTGACAAGCAGACATAAATAACCGCTGAGTTTAGCTAATGCACAAGTGCATGCTTTGTGTGACAGTTGCTCACACTGCTCAACATCAGAGAGGGAGGTTTTTACAAGCTTGTATGAAGCGCCCGCTGGTCTATATTAAAGTCGCTGCGCAACACATTCACCCGAACGTCCTCTCAGGCTATGGCATCACAACTGCCTGTACTACATAAAGAGGGAAATGTGCATCAGTTGGTATAATAATCTAAACCAGGGGGAGGTAGTTTAGAGACCAGGATTACTGCATGTTTTTTGTGAGGGTACCTACCCTAGACACAGGTTTCTGTCCCCCTTTTTCGCCCTATAGTTTTAGACCGCGACGGAGGGGTCTCAAGCGAACTTGAGCCACAAGAGACACCACCGAGCGTGCTAAATCATGGCCAATCACAAGCCGCGGCTCTCCTTCGAGCCCCTCCCAAAGCGGGAAGCGGAAAACAGGGTTGCGTCCAGGACAGGCTTCAGACACACCACCTCAGGAGACATAAAGATCAATAGATTTAAGTACATTAATAAGAATGAAATTCGAAACAGTCTCTGAAACAGTGTTCAAAGGAGTTGAATATGTTATTTAAAACTGCAGTTACACAAGACACGCTCCATATATATATTAGGGCATTAACGACTTGAGATTTTTCCAAGTCGACTTGTCAGACAGTAAAGTCGAAGTTGAGTCGATTTATCGTTTTGTACGACGGGGGGGGGGTGGAGGTGCGCGCGCTCAAATACGGAGCATGTCAAACAAACACTGCGCACACACACAGTGGCCTCTCCAATATGGCACAGTGTATGTATCATCTATATGGCAAAGCGCTGATTATCAAAACATAAAACTATAATAGTAAATACTAAACAGTGTGTGCGTCGCGCGTCCCCGTGGGCCGCGGAGACAGCCTGGTTAATAAACCAGACCGAATCAGCCGTTGGCAAAACAAAATTGCCTATACCGCGACAGTGTTGTGTGATATTAGTCTGGCTTATTAGCCAGGCTACCGCGGAGAGGCTCACGGCCCGGTCGCGAACCGTTTGTTGGGCCGCCGGCCACGGGGAAGAGAAAAGGAATAAAAAAGCCTCAAATTGGGCAGGCACTTTAGACCTAGGATCTACCCTTTATAGAACGAACGTAGCGATATGCTGTGAGCTTAGCCTGTTGCTAACGCGACCACCCTTCTCTCTCTCTCTCTCTCTCTCTCTCTGAGTCTCTCTCTCTCTCTCTCTAACGCGTCTCTCTATTTCTCTCTCTTTCTCTCTCTCTCTCTAACGCGACTCTCTCTCTCTCTCCCCCGTTGAAGTTGCAATAGTTGGATCACTCAACACAGACCAGAAAAGATAACACAACAGGAGAGGGATCATCATTGGCACACAGCGCCAGCAGCAGCGCGCAGCACAGCGCAGCGGCCCGATAACACAATACAAAATATGATATGGGGAAAACTTTTTTTTTTTTTTTTCTTTTTCAACTTTCGACTTGTCCTAATGTGAATCGACTTGTGTTAATGAAATCGATAAATCGATAAATCGATTTTTTAGTGAATGCCCTAATATATATATATATATATATTTTGAGTGGTGTAAACCACTCCTACAACTGGCTTTGTTAGTTTACGTGTCTGTCCGTACCAAAAAAACTGAGTGGTGTAAGGTCTTATATAGTCTGATCAGCTGTGGTCTGACGTAATGTCTTAATGTCTGACGTAATGAAATCACACCCGTGTGAACTGGGTGACCATAGCAACCGTGCTCATTTTTTGCGCACAGACTAACAAAGCCAGTTGTAGGAGTGGTTTACACCACTCAAAAAAAGTGGTATTATTATTATTAAATTGTTTTTATTGTTTTTTTTACACACAACAAGACATAGCAACATACATATATACACCACTAGACTACACATAAGCACACAATACATTAAGAACACCTTGAGAAAAATAAGTGAATAAAAAAGACTGAAATGACACGCTCCATATATGGCCAGTACAGAATTCATTCCATATGTCGTATTTTGTCTCCCTGCTCTTCTATTGAGACATTTAGATTGTGTCGAAGGTCCTGTTTCACCTACAAATCTCTATTTGGTCAATGGTAAAAAACATTCGGCACTTGCGCAGGAAACCCGGTGAATCCGGCCAGGAAAGTTTCTCTGTAAGGATATACAATTTTGGTAATGGTTCAGTAAGATGCTAGAGTCATGACAGTAGCCTACTTCTCAAGGGGTTTAGTGTGACACAAGCTGGCATAATAATCACTGTACAGTTGGGTGCCACCGATATTGTCCCTTATCATTTGACCCATTTAGGCCTGACCTCAAAATTTAAAAAAATCCTTCTAAATCCTCAAGTTTTCTGAAATAAATATTTTCACGATTTTTCAAAAATAACAGACCTACAAGCTCGTAGCGCGCCACTCGGTGGCGCGCTATGAGCTTGTAGATCTGCTATTTTTCAATAGCTAAATTATAACATAATGTTTAAAACACCAAAAGGGGTTCCCGCCCCAAAATGGGTTAACTGCAGATCACGCAAACCTCAGCAAAAAGAAAAGGACAATATCGATGGCCTCCAACCGTATGTGGCATCATTCTTGTTTGAAGGTTCTTTAGCGTAGCCTCTTGATCCTATTTGTGTTGAAGAGCAGCCGTTGAGAGCAGTGTAGTGATGTCGTGTAATCCTCTCCTCTTTCATGTTCATAGTTCTCCATCCTCTTGTGCACCACTTGATCCACCTCGTCGTGTGTGTGTGTGTGTGTGTGTGTGTGTGTGTGTGTGTGTGTGTGTGTGTGTGTGTGTGTGTGTGTGTGTGTGTGTGTGTGTGTGTGTGTGTGTGTGTGTGTGTGTGTGTGTGTGTGTGTGTGTGTGTGTGTGTGTGTGTGTGTAAATTAAAATGTAAGCGGGATGGAGTGAGCGATAAATGTCAATGTGAAATATACATGAAGGGTGTGAGAGGCAAGGGGAGAGGGCTCAGTGAGGGTGAACCACAATTTATCTGATTTTTATTTGACCTTCATTTAAACGGGCAAAACACGCAATGGTGCCCCATTCATAAAGCAATTTAACATAATCATAAGCAAATAGAGGTTCGGGCTTCACACCTACGTAAAAAAAATCAAGCTTTATTTAGAAGCGTTATTTAAAAATCAAGCTTTATTTATATAGCACATTTAAAACAATCGAGATTGACAAGTGCTTCACACAATACAATCTAGAAACAGTTATGCATTTAAAATAAAAAACATTGAACACTCACATGGCAACAAGACATTCAACAACGAAAAATCAGGAATGATCAAAAGCCATAGAAAAAAAACTATGGTGAGCCGTCGCGGCTCACCATGGACAGCGCTCGAACCTTTTGAGATACAGCGCTTTGAAAATCCTGTTATAATGAAGGCTCAATCGAGCTGGATTTAAAAATCCCATAGCTGGTGGGGACGGAGGTTCTCCATACTAACCGGAGCAATGCTAAAAGGTAAATTGACGGTCGCTGCTTTCATATATGGAGTATACAGTTGTCTACAAACGTATGCGTAGTTAGCACCAGTAGGTACCGATAGCCTAGCTACGTGTATAAACGTAGATAGCAGCGAAAAAGTTAAGACTTGGAACAGTTCAATGGACTGGGCACTTTTGATATAAAAAGGGACGCTATTCCAGAGCATGGGTGCTGCAACAGCGAAGGCACGATCACCTCTAGATCTTAAATTCTCTAAGGTCTGGCTGGAGTATAATCATCCAAGAGGTCAGATATGTATGAGGGGGCCAGCCCATGTACAGATTTATAAACGAATACAAGTACCTTAAAAACAATTCTAAACTTGACAGGGAGCCAGTGTAATCTAGCTAAACTGAGGGCGATGTGGTCGCGTTTTCTGGTGCTGGTAAGGAGGCAGGCAGCTGCATTTTGGACCAGCTGCAAGCGCCTAAGAGAAGACTGTGCGATGCCAACATACAATGCATTGCAATAATCCAGTCGTGACGAAACAAATGCATGAATGGCCATTTCCAATTGTTTGGGAGGGAGATATGGTTTGATTTTGGATAGGAGTCTAAGTTGGAAGAAACTGCTTCTTACCACGGAGCTAATCCGTTTGTCGAAGGTGAACAATGCAAAAAGGGAATGCATGACCCATCCTGTTACGCAATACCCATTATAACCGTCTGTCTGTCTGCCTGTCTGCCTGTCTGCCTGTCTGTCTGTCTGCCTGCCTGCCCGCCTGCCTGCCTGCCTTTTGTGGAAAGGTCTGTCGAACGATTCTCGTGACACGAGAATTACAAACGTAAATGTACAGACATTCCTTGCATTTATTGTAAGATAAGTTAACTGATAACAATTCTGGCAATATTAATTAAAACATACTCAGGCCTGCACTTCAAAGTGGTTCATCACAATCCCATTAAATGTGTCTCTCCAATTTGATAGTCTCTGTAGCTCGAGGGACCTCCGGAGGAACCAACTCTCTGGTAATGACTAGCTATGCCATGTAATGAGAGATGTCAGGTAATTAGGTAGCATAATATGCTAGCTAATTTATCATACTATGGTGCATGCCCCTACCACCTCGAAACGGCTTTACCCTGTCGTATCATTCAGTACTTCGTTTTATAGACCACTTGTATTCTAGTGGTATAAGGAGCAGTGAGTGTTTTGTGGTGGTGCTGCTGAGTCTAATCCTACTGATTCCATCTCATCTGGAGAAGGCTAAGCAATTGTTGAATTGAACGTGGATTGAATCTTCTCTGAGATACGACAAAGTTCTGCCGAGATGGATCGGAAACCGAGCGGAACAGTTCTCTGCTTCGTACAGATAGGTTGGCGGAAGAGAATCCATGGTATGACTATGATCCATGGGAAATCAATCGTGCTCCGGTGTTTGTAATCGGCCAATATGGTGCACCTTTCGCTCTTTTATCTCCTCTTACATGCACGGCTGTTGCTACAGTACACACAAAGGAACCAACAGACTACAAACTTGAACACTGATAGATGTACACAGCTTACAGCACATACATCTTATACTAAATTCCCTATTGCACACCCCCCCACTGCTTTTTTTATTTGCTTTGAAAGTTCCTTTTACAGAAAGTTTACAGCTTGGATCTTATCTGTTCTTTTTAAACTATTTATTTATTTATTTATTTATTTATTTATTTATTTATTTATTTATTTATTTATTTATTTATTTATTTATTATACAGTAGCATCTTGTGTATATTAATTGTACTACTGTTGTAGCACAGTCTTGTGCCACACCAACATTTTGCTGCTTGTACCTGCAGCACTGACTGCCTCTGACACACCCATTACATTTACATTCAGAGAGAGAGAGAGAGGGGGGGGAGAGAGACACATTAAGTCTTCTGAAAGAATATATTTTCAGAAACTTTTCGTTGTGCCTACAGAACCCCTTTGCCGCCCCCATACACACAGACAGTCACAACGATAGGACACTGCAGCACTGACTGCCTCTGACACACCCGTTACATTTACATTCAGAGAGAGAGAGAGGGGGGGGAGAGAGACACATTAAGTCTTCTGAAAGAATATATGGTTCAGAAACTTCAGAGCCAGCGTTTCCAGCTAAAACTTCAAAATAAAATGGCCACCATTTCCGTTGCCCTACACCTTTTAAGAGAGAGGGAGAGAGAGACATAAAGAAAGAGGGAGAGATGGGGAAGTGAAATGGAAATCCATTCTTTGGTTGGGATACCAGCAGTTAAATGCCTGAGGGCAAGAAGCACGCCTGGGTGACAGCAGACTGCTGGGCGAGCGCTGGCGCTTTGGCATGGGGGGTCAGATCAACATATCCGCCTGGGTGACAGCAGACTGCTGGGCGAGCGCTGGCACTTTGGAATGGGGGCTCAGATCAACATATCCGCCTGGGTGACAGCAGACTGCTGGGCGAGCGCTGGCGCTTTGGCATGGGGGGTCAGATCAACATATCCGCCTGGGTGACAGCAGACTGCTGGGCGAGCGCTGGCGCTTTGGAATGGGGGCTCAGATCAACATATCCGCCTGGGTGACAGCAGACTGCTGGGCGAGCGCTGGCGCTTTGGAATGGGGGCTCAGATCAACATATCCGCCTGGGTGACAGCAGACTGCTGGGCGAGCGCTGGCGCTTTGGCATGGGGGGTCAGATCAACATATGGAATAGTGCGGCTGCACTAATAACTATGGGGCAGGCCCGTCTAGAGGTTAAATGGACAGGTATCAGATGGCATTTTGGTCAAAACAGCGTTTCTTTGACGGCACAGAGCCAGCGATGTGGAGCTCTCCAGTGCCCCGGTTTGGTCATATCGTAAACAAGGCCTGTCTCGGCTCCGTTCAGCGTCCTAGGTTAATACTACATCCGGTAGACTGGAGATGTGGCTTTTCAAAATAAGAGCTCGACTGGAAAAAATGCTGGCGTGAATTTGATCCTAATATTTCAATAAATGCTAGCGCTGTAAGGGTGACCATATGGGGCGTGACTGACGGGAAATGCACAATTTCAATGTTAACTGCGACCTGCGGTCGCAACAACCCTTGATTTAAGAACTGCTACTTTGTACTTTGCCAAAAAGAGCTTTACAAGTGGTCCTAAAATCAGTGTAGACATATAAAGACACTGTGATATATAAAGAGCGAATTGAAAGTGTCACTTGGTCTGCTTCACTAATGCCTTTGGGGAAAGTGATTTTGTTTTCAATCAAGTGAAAGTTGTGTGCTCCGAATTTAAAATGTGAGAGAAGTTAGAACCTTGAATGTCACGGTGTAATCCAGAGTGATTCATTTCATTTGGCTTGTTTTCTCTTAATTTCCCCCTCTCAGATGCCGATTTTTCATTTGCATGAGCTGTTGGACAAAAGAAGAGTTTATCAACTTTCAAAACCGATGTTACTATTTGTACTGCAAACATTCAAAAGGTCAGCTCAAATGCATTTCCCTGAAAAATCAACATTGACATAAAACCCTCCGGCAACGTGTGTGTGTGTGTGTGTGTGTGTGTGTGTGTGTGTGTGTGTGTGTGTGTGTGTGTGTGTGTGTGTGTGTGTGTGTGTGTGTGTGTGTGTGTGTGTGTGTGTGTGTGTGTGTGTGTGTGTGTGTGTGTGTGTGTGTGTGTCTGCATATGATTGGATTAAGCCATCTGTTTGTACTTGACACTGTCTTTGTATGTAAGTCCAGTGGTGGTAAGTAAATGTACTCAAGCAACTGTACTTTTTCTTACGTACTTCACTATTTACAAAGTTCTATTTTTTTATTATACTTCCACTCCACTAATCACAAAGAGGCAAATATTGAACATTTTTACTCCATTATAATGATTTGAAAACTTGCATAATGAGCACTTTTTACTTTTGTACTTTTATACTTCAGCACATTTCGAATACCGAACAGTTTGTAACAGACTATATCTACAATAGAACAGTTTGTAACAGACTATATCTACAATAGAACAGTTTGTAACAGACTATATCTACAATAGAACAGTTTGTAACAGACTATATCTACAATAGAACAGTTTGTAACAGACTATATCTACAATAGAACAGTTTGTAACAGACTATATCTACAATAGAACAGTTTGTAACAGACTATATCTACAATAGAACAGTTTGTAACAGACTATATCTACAATAGAACAGTTTGTAACAGACTACATCTACAATAGGGCATTGATACTTTTACTCAAGTAAAAAAAAAAGAATAATAATAAATCCATCACTGGATCTGTGGCCGTGTCTGAATGCGAGGTTGACGGTTACAGAGACAGACACGTGATTGGCCAGTTCCTGACCTCAGGCCACGCCCCCACAGCGCCTCAGTGTCCATGGAACCAGAGATGAGTGACGGAGGCCAATGGCAACAGGTGGCTGCTATTTGTCAATTCACAAACTAATTGTTTGTGAATTGACCCATTCATTCACACCCGGGAATGCATCTGCATGTGTCATCTTAGATTCCAACGACTGTATCCACTGTTTATTTTATACTTTGGCAAATAAAAAATAGCAGATCTACAAGCTCATAGTGCGGCACGAAGCTTGTAGATCTGCTATGTATGAAAATGTGAATTTGAATCTAAATGTTTAATTATTTTTTAACAAAATTGAGCAGCTATGACAAAAAACTTAAACATTATAAAGAAGTGATCATATTTAATCATTTTACCCTTTTATGTATTTTTAAATAGCAGACATAGCCGAGCTTGTAGATCTGCCATTTCTGCTATTTTTGCAAAATAATTATGATTATCTGAAATACCGTAGGCATTCATGCAATGATTGTGATTTGTGACAAACTTGACTTTACCTCTTTTATTATTTTTCTGTCTACCCTCTGTCTTCCGATCTATTTTCTCTCCCTTTATCATTCCTTCCTTCCTTCCCTCTCTCTCTCTCTCTCTCTCTCTCTCTCTCTCTCTCTCTCTCTCTCTCTCTCTCTCTCTCTCTCTCTCTCTCTCTCTGTCTCGGTATGTTGTGTCTCTCATCCATCTGTGTTCTCGGTCTCTGAGGACAAATACCAGGGATGCTGCCAGAGCATGGCAGCGTTGTAAAATTCCACAAATAGAAGTGTGAGAAGTACTAGCCAGCCATCGTTTGATGATGTAGACTGTGTGTGTGTGTGTGTGTGTGTGCGTGTGCGTGCGCGTGCGCGTTGCAACCCCTCCATGGGGACACATGATACCCAGAGCCTTTAAGACAGGGGTTCGATCCCTCCCCTCCTCTCCTCATTTAGTATGCACATCTGCTATTGACACGCTGCCTGTTCTTCAGGGGATGATGATTTGGCATTCACACGCTCTCGCTCAGAGTCATACAGTGTACTGTACACATACAAACCCTTGTGCATACGTATTACTCACACAGACATACAGTGTACATACACACACGCGCACGCACACGCGCGATTATGTGCGCTCGCACTTCTGTCCGCACATTTTTGGATGTAAACAAACGGCCAAGCGTTTGAGCAAACAGACACACTTATAATTTGCTGCCGCGCACACGCACAGCGTCTTACATCCACGAGCTTGGAGTCCATGGTGAGTTTCTTTTTACAGGAATATTGTGATGCTGATTCTGCTGTGATAATAATATATATATACTTGCCATTAAGCCCATTGTTATCGAAAAAATGACGGGTGTTTTCGATGAATCTATCACGATTAAAACGGAGTTTGAGGTTACAATGAGTTGGTATAGGAAGGGGGCGGGGAAGCTGTCTGGGTAGATGATAAAATGACAAAACGTTTTTTGTTGTTTTAAAGTGAAATATCCCTTTAAATTTAAGGTGGATAAATGGTTTTAGTGCTAAAGGTGGTTGACACACTGCTGAGTCATCTGATTTGTTCTTTTTGAGAGGTCGATCGACCGATCTAGTTCAATATAGTAATTTCACCGTCATTGAGGTTGTTGTGAAATGGTTTGAGTGCTAAAGGTGGTTGACACATTGCTCATTCATCTGATGTGTTCTTTTTGAGAGGTGACTTCAAGCGAAAGGCTCGCTCAACTCAAGGACAGTCTGCCAGAGTTTTCTTTTTATTAATCAGAAATTCTATGTAATTTCCGCTTGTATGCACATTCCTACACTGATGAAGGCCTGCACGCCCAAACGTGTCTGTTTGGTTTGACCTATAGTATGTACCAAAATCTCCTGGAGTCAACATATGTGTCACGTGGTAGCGGCCGCCATACTTGTTGGCTTGTCTGGTTTGTTTACATTGAGCGACTATCAGGTGTTCTTGTATACGTTCTTTTTTAAACTGACCTCACAATGGTGCAGACTTGTTCAGTAAATAAGTGCCACAGCAGGTCACGTCGAGGGAATGAGCCAGAAAACGGAATTAGATTTTCAGCTTTCCAGCATGGAGACAGCATCAAGGAACCCAGATTGACGAGTTTACAAAAATACGTAGAATGGCTTGGATCTCGGCTGTACGGCGCACGGGCGCAGATACATAACGCTCAACAAAGTATCTAAGAACAGCCGTGTTTGTTCACAACATTTTCCTTGTCCTTGTAATGTACGTACACGTTTTCACACACTATTGACCTAATGACCTACTGTATATTATTATTAAACAAGACTCTAAAAGATTACTGAGTGCAGATTTTATTCCTTCTTTTTGAGCGGTTCAGACAGGAAACACTCACATCAGAATAGATTAAAGAGGGAGTGCCACAATTTTTGTATTTTTCCAGTTTTTCATGTGTCTATGAGGTGATAGTACTTCATTAGACACCCTGGAGTCGTTTTTGTCCAATGGTGTATTAACTTTGTATTTAGGGTTTCTTCCTGGAGGCTGAACCCTTGACAGTCAAACGGGCCAATGAAATAAACAGTAATATAGTGACATCAGCCCCTCCCCTAACCCTTCCCCCTTTATCATACAACTACAGCTGTGGGTGTGGCTTCAGTTCAGGTGGATCACCAGGCAAACCAGGCATACTTAATGAACTGGTGGGCGTGCCCACATAAAGACAACATTTTAACAAATACTGTACACTTTTTTTGAAAGAATTATACCTCCTTATATAACAATAAGACCTGATGATGATGTTTTAGGGTGGAAAAAAAATCACGGCACTCCATCTTTAACCATTTACTGCAATGCTGAGGCATTTGCATAACATGTCCCTGCATGAACTAACGCAGGCTCGATTTCACGAGGTATAGCAGCATTGTTGATTAGAGCTGTGTGAGACGGCCTGTGAAATATGCCTATTAGTACCGTAATCTGACGTTATTATATCCAACAACCAGGAAAAGCGAAAAAACATTCAGAGCGGACCGCAGCTCAGAGCATGTCTTAGGCTCGTTCGCCTCGTTTATAGAAGCCCGCTGGGCAACGACTTTGGTCATTATGAAAGACAGATGTGTAGAAAAATATATGAATTTCGAGCGATCAAAATAAGTGATCGAAGCTGCAGTACACTCTAGATGGAGTTATGTAATCTTTCACCTGTACCACTCGTTATGGAATATAATAACATCATATTAAGCTAAGAAAATGGTTCATCCGGAATTCTCCTTTAAAGGACGACTTCACCACTTTTCAACCTATCTTCATATAATAGGTCCTCCTCAGTAATAATCAGGGTTGGGAAGTAACGTATTACGGCGTTACGTAATCGGAGTAAAACAAAGCAGTAACTGTAACGTCTTAGGGTACATTTTAAAATGTGTAATCTGGATTACAGTAGTAACGGACGTATAGTAATGGGGGATACAGGCTTGATTACAATCTCCCCTTCCCCTCATCAATTTTAGGGCTACAAATAAGTTAAAACACCAAACAATAAAATAATCAAGTCTTAATAGTATTCATGGGCATGGCACATGATGCGCTGTGTGTGTGTTGCTGCTGCTGCCCACTGGCAGTGAACACACAGGCTCGCGCGGCTCGGCTCCAACACGAGCCACATCGGTCCCAGGCAGTGGTTTCCCCCGCGGTCAGACTCCCCAGTCCCGACCCATTATATTATGTTATATTTCATTATATAGTGCTGTGATCTGTAACCAGCGGACAATGATCTGTAGGCTACTGTACCCGGGGACAGTGAGAGGAGGCGCCGAGGCGGGGTGGACTGACTGGAGCGCTCTGGGTGAGATTTTGACACGGAGTGGAAAAATGATATAAAAGACACCGTTCAAATGACACTTTAACACTGTAGGCTTGCTAAAAAACACAACTCTATGGACATAATAATAACATGCAGCAGCATACAAATCCAAAGAGTTTCAGTTGAATCAGTTGTAATTAAATATGCGATTAATTTAAGCTGTGACCAATAGATAGATCAGATGCCTTGCGCTGGGTCACACATTGCAAAGTCTGAAACTCATCAGCTCTGTTGCGCTAGAAAGCTGTGTGTGTGTGTGTGTGTGTGTGTGTGCGCGTGTGTGCGTGTGTGCGCGTGTGCGCGTGCCTGCCTGCCTGCCTGCCTGCCTGCCTGTGACAACTTAGGGCTCCATTTTCGTCACCGCTAAACCTCTTATACCTAAACTTCTTTGCCTTTTTTTTTTACTATTTTGAAAAACATTTTTGAATAGTTCAACTAGCCAATCTACATTGACATGTTGGGAGGTTATAGACTGTCCATTTTAACTATTCAAAAATGTTTTGCAAAATAGTAAAAAAAGACAAAGATGTTTAGGGTTAAGGAGTTTAGCGGTGACGAAAATGGAGCCCTTAGTGTTAAATTGCCAAAACAAATTTCTCCTGTTTTTATCAATATCATGTTGTAGTCTACAGTGCCCTACAGCATGACTTTGGCTAGGGCCTATATTCTTTATATTTGTATATATTATTATGATTTGGAATGAATTTGCCTTTTGTGTGAACAACTGAACATGTGCCTTGCCTAGTCTGGTTATCAATGGTAAAACGTGTTTTATCTAATTAAATAGAGTTTTGCTTAAAAGTTATCCAAAAGTAACTGAAAGTAACCCCCTACTTTTTAAATTGTGGTACTCGGATTACGTTACTGACTACAATTGTTATCAAGTAACTTGTAACTGTAGGGGATTACTTTTTAAAAGTAACCTTCCCAATCCTGGTAATAATCATGATAAAATGGCACCATTTTTTCCTACTCTGTCTGTGTCTCACGGGAGGGCTGTGGGCAGTTCACAAACCCGTCCACCAGTGACATCATCGGTGAGGAATCCAAGCTAATTGAAGCTGCAGGCTTTCTAGTCCTGAAAAGTTGCAATGCGAAAATGGAAGCCTCACTATAATAAAAATCCAAACATTTTTGTAAAAAACAATATTAGTTAAAAAAGAACCTGCCCAACGATGATGATAGATAGGTTGAAAAGTGGTGAAGTGGTCCTTTAAGCTCTACTTACTCAGTGATGTAAATAGGTTTTCAATGTAATGAGTCCCGGGATGCAGGGGTGGTCTTTTAGATGAGTCCCAGGGACATTTAATGAGTCCCACTTCAGCGACGTTTAAGAGTCATATTTTGCCATTTTTACAAATTGCAGCATTTAACTCCCATTTCATCTTATATGGTTATAATGTGGTTATATTCATGTAGAAAACGAAGAAGAAATTATTATTATAACTAAAGCTAGCAAAATAAATTAGAATTAAAAAAAAATGCTCTACATTCATACTACATACATATTTCATATGATTTTGGCTATATGAAATCTATAATAATTCTGCCAGTTTTAACTGTTAATAATGTTGTTTTTATGACACATTACACAATACATACAAAATAAAAATGAATGCTACAAAACTAACCTGGAGATTAAGTAGAAGCAGTCATGGAGGAGGTAGGCTGTGCACAGCAGCACACATCATCATCATTAGCAGATGATGATGTTAGATTTAGAAAATAGGGTTGCTAATATGTTTTGTTGCCCTGCAGTTGGCTTTGGCACTTCTTTTTTTGGGGGGTGGGGGGGGCATGTTAATGTGTGGTGGCACCGGTCCACAACGCACAACATACAACAGTGTCGGCGTTTGTTACAGTACACAACGTGTGTTTCCCATTCAATCGGGTCTACTCTGTTTGTCATGCTCAAAAATGTTCGCCTGTCTTTCTGTCGGAGGCAGCGCCGTGTAGATGAGAGAGTTGCGACAACCCCGTTCACTGTTTATTCACGGAGCTTCATGAGTCACTGAACGGTATGTTGTCGTCACTCTCTCTCTCTAAACGGCTCTGGTCTCCAGGCTGCGCTCCGCTCAGCGCTCGTCTCTGAGCAAGATGGCGGCGCCCGTCAGACTGTGTTGTTGTTAACTTACAAACTAGTGGTTCTACAACGAGTCCTACGTGGATTTTATCGTTTATAACGTAGGATGAGGTCGCATGCGGCCATGCAAAATGATCGTGTCCGTAGATTATTTGTTTTACCGCATTTTTTTCCCGCGATTTTTTCCCCCACGTGGATTATTATTACTGTACGCTGAGTACAGTAGTGCATCCCGTGGACGCAGAGGTTTTTTTGAAGTGCGGCCCAAAACTATAAAGTGCGTTTTGGGACGCAAAACGCACCCTATTTACATCACTGCTTACTTATTATGCACTCAGACATAAAAGTGCTGAGTTCCTTCTTTCTGTCTGCTTTGGGTGATGGTCTGTCTGGCTGTCTATCACTCTCTGTGCCTGGTCTGTCTGGCTGTCTATCACTCTCTGTGCCTGAGTGCAAGACTTGTGAATAGCCATCCCGATCTCACCCAAACACAGTACAGTGAAATAGCACAGATTGGCAATTCCGTACATACATACAGTTGGGTGCCACCGATATTGTCCCTTATCATTTGACCCATTTAGGCCTGACCTCAAAATTTAAAAAAAATCCTTCTAAATCCTAAATCCTTCTAAATATTTTCACGATTTTTCAAAAATAGCAGATCTACAAGCTCGTAGCGCGCCACTCGGTGGCGCGCTATGAGCTTGTAGATCTGCTATTTTTCAATAGCTAAATTATAACATAATGTTTAAAACACCAAAAGGGGTTCCCGCCCAAAATGGGTTAACTGTCCTTTTGCGCAGATCACGCAAACCTCAGCAAAAAGAAAAGGACAATATCGATGGCCTCCAACTGTACACACCTAGAAAACCCCCAAATCACTTTCACTAGTTTTGTATGTATGGAATTGCAATTCTGTGCTATTTCACCGTGTTTGGGTGAGATTATTTATGATTCTGTGCTATTGGGTTACAACTCGGACGGGGCTGAGTCTGATCTATCGAACTTCGCAACGCTCGACACGGCAACTCGCGCTTTAGCGAGCTCGGTGGTGTCTCTCGTGGCTCAAGTTTGGTAGAGACGCCGCCCCTCCGTCACGGAAGGATTTCAGTGTAATAAGTACAGATTTTGGTGTTTTGTGTATGTACGGAATTGCCAATCCGTGCTATTTCACTGTGTTTGGGTGAGACCGGGTTGGATTAGCTTGACCGGCTGCACTTGAAATGGGACTTGAGATAACTTGTGAAATGTGACTTGCGATGGTCCTTTCATATACGAATAGAATGGACTCTATTTTCTGTTTCATTACATCAATTGATCACACAGTGACGCAGCAGCAGCAGCGGAGAGATTCTGCAATTACTGAATGGTTTGTGAGCAGTGATGTGCCTGGGCACGCACGCGCGCGTACACAAACACACACACACACACACACACACACACACCCCGTTCATGCGCACGTGCATGCACATGTTCACGTGATCTCGCACTCACACGTTCACATATTCAAATCCACTCATAAGTATTCATGCACCCGTCCACACACACACACACACACACACACACACACACACACACACACACACACACACACACACACACACACACACACACACACACACACACACGTGCAGCACACAAGCAGGCGCACACACAAATAACATGCACACAGAAACACACAAACTGGTTCCCTTCTCTTTCCCTTTTCCAGCCATGCAGTGAGTCCGCACTAAAGCGGTTATAGCTGAGTGTTTAGTGAGCACGCCTGGGGAGCCAGCCCAGAGCCCCTGGTTGTTCCAGGTACGATGCCAGGCCAGGCCAGCAATGTATCGATGTGTGTCCCTGAGCAAGACTCTTAACCCCAAATTGCTCCCCGAGTGCTGTAGAATGGCTGCTCACTGCTCCTAGTTGTTTAGAGCGTCGCAGTCCCGCCCCCTACCAGGGACCAGGAATTGAGGAACAAACACAACTTTTTGGGCCGAACAAATAATTAGAAAGAAGAAAAAAACGGCAGGTTACAACACTTTTTTTGTTGTTTTTCTTCTTTGTAATTATTTGTTTGGTCCAAAATGTGTTTGTTGTCATGATTTGTCACAACTCGAGTTGGCTTTGTACGATGCTTAAAATGTCTTTAAATAATTACTCATAATGTCTATGGGAAAAATGCATTGGGAATTATTTCCTGGGCCTGGCGTCGTCATGAAACGGGGCGGGACTGTGACGCTCTATAGCAGCGGTTCCCAAACCTTTTTGGCCGTGCACAGACACACACAACATGCATTCCAATATCATCAGAGAGAGAGAGAGAGAGAGAGAGAGAGAGTGACAGAAAAAAGGGTGAGACAAATGGTACATCCAAGGATGGTAATTTAATTAAGCTGATGTCACGCAGAATGTATCAGTAGATCTGTGTGAAAAAGACAATTGCACCATCGCCCTCCCCAGCAATCCTCCAATCACGTGCCGTCTATCAAGTGATAAACAGAGCGACAGAGAGAGACAGAGATGAAGAGAGACACACGGAGAGACACACGTGAAGAACGGGGGGTGTAGAACATGATAGAGTAAGAAAGACACATTTGCGAGGAGCAACAGAGGAAATAAAGGGCGTCATTCAAGTGTCAGTCAGACTCTGGGACAGAGACACAGAGAGAGACACAATGTGTCAGTCAGACACTGGGACAGAGACAGAGAGAGACACAATGTGTCAGTCAGACACTGGGACAGAGACAGAGAGAGACACAATGTGTCAGTCAGACACTGGGACAGAGACAGAGAGAGAGACACAATGTGTCAGTCAGACACTGGGACAGAGACAGAGAGAGACACAGAGAGAGACACAATGTGTCAGTCAGACACTGGGACAGAGACAGAGAGAGAGAGACAATGAAAAGAACAGAGAAGGAGACGGAGAGAGAGAGAGAGAGAGAGAGAGAGACACAATGAAAAGAACAGAGAAGGAGATCGGGGAGAGAGAGAGAGAGAGAGAGAGAGAGAGAGAGCTTAGCAGTGGCACCTAGGTGTCAGTCGTCTTGTGAAAGCAGCCATCTGTGCAGCCCTCTCTTCTGCTCCTGAAATTGAATTAATGAGTTTACTGTCCCTATATCGTCTGCTGGTGGATTCTCCGTATGATTTTGTGTTGATTTAGTTAGGATTATTTGTTCCCCCAGCCAACATGGTGCGTGCGTGCGTGCGTGTGTGCGCGCGTGCATGCGCGTGCATGCGTGTGCACGTTATTTGCACGTTTTGATTATTACTGCGGGTTAAACTTCCAGATGGTGTGTACACACGGCAAAGACGCTGATCAAGTATCCCAGTCATCCTAACAACGGCCTCTTTGAACCGTCCGCCGCGGACACCTCCGCATGCATATTCTGGCCAAGACAGATAGGATACTTAACTGATCCCTGTGCGTGGGGACTTTCAGGTGTTTTAGCGGCACCACCACCACGGCACAGACGCTGAGGAGGAGTTTTTCTCGTCGGGGCGGGCCATCAGGATTCTTAACATCTCTGTAAACACTGCAGTGATTACAGGGCTTTATTTTCGTACAAGAACAAACCGTGACTCCAGATACTGTACCACCCACACTCTAGGAAGGAACTGTACATCTCAATATCAAGTGTTCCGTTGCTCTTCATGCTCCATACCTTATGCCACATACTGTACATTATATTCATACATTTGCCTATATGAAAATATTACACAAATGAACAGTGATGTTATGTAATATGGTAGTTACCATTTTATAACAATAATAAACATTGATATATAATACAATTATTAAAAAAGAACGTAATAATTTCAGTTGTGATGGTATACATGCATGCTACTAGCGCTATGAAATATGGTAATAATTAGTATAAGGTATAGTAATGCTTTGTCCATCTAATAATTTTAATAATCGTGTCCTCAAAACTTGAGGACAATTTGAGGACGGAATTGTCTGCACGTATTGCGTGCTGTGATTGGCTGGAAGTGTGTGCCATTAATTTAATTATGATTTAAGTAGCATGTGACGTGTCAAACTAGGGGGGTTTCATGAGTCTGAATCCATTCCAAGCATTAGTTTTGCATGAAAAACACTCCTTGTGCTAAAAACGGCAATAGCCGTCATCACAAACGTGATGAGGTCAGCACATTTGGGCACATTTGTGCAAGTGGCTATGGCCCTAGCTAAATCATTTTAGAGCATGCCCTGCGCTACATCTGTGCAAAATGTGTCGCTTTTAGACTGATTAGCGCGAAATATGTGCAACTATCGGCTCAACTATGAGCCAATATAAGTGGCAAAAGGAGAGAGATGTCATCAACATAAGCCATTGCGCAACACTCTCCTCATAATGATTCCCCCCTTCTCTTCAGTGGCTGGAGCAATTGATCTGAATTGTCACATGGGCACGGCCGCACGGGCATCATATGGGGGCATAAAAGTAAAAATCTTTAACCTGAATGGTGTTAATAGTTGCTACTTTGGGATGTTCAGCAATACAAATGCAATGCATGTACACACTAGGGCATTAACCAAACGTGATTTTTGATAGTCGACACGACTACCATCAAAATCGGTTTATAATCGATTAGTCGGTGGTAAAATATGATATTTTTTTCCATCCAATCAAGCATTAAAACATCGTGTTCTGAAACGGCCAGCGTGAGTGAAGGATTAACTGCAAAACAGAGCCGGTGAATGCAGGCCGAGTGGAATAGTAAGAGAGTGGCGACACGCTTTGATCTCACCACAAAGCGGGGTGCTATGGGCTATAGTTCCAAACATTGGAACTATCCCATTGAGATAGAATGAGCACTTCCGCATTCCATTGTTACAATGGGAGTCAACGCTAGTGTCGCCACTCTCTTACTAGATTACGCTGAATGCCGCTCTGATTGGCCGAAATTCACATCAGCTGTTAAAAGTCAAGTCAAAGTTGCAAGTCCACAATGACTCACGGATGGACGCGCTGTGAGCTTGTAGATCTGCTATTTTTGATGCGCAAGACCTTTCTACGGCGCAGCATAGCATGTTACGTTGTTGAAAATGTTTGTGGAAACGGAGGAGGAGGAATGAATGATGCGATGTTTTTCATACAACCCTAAATGTTCAACAACAAGTTACAACCACAGTTCCTTTGGTTTTTAGAAGGACCTACAAGCTAGGAGGAGGTTATGATTACATACTAGGCTTGCTAGCTAGCAGGCTTACCAGGCTATGAATCAGATGATCAACTACTTCACTCCATCGCGACTATTATAACTATGATTGCGCGGCATAGCTGTTTGTTTTTAATAATGCTGCACGCCTGCACTTTTGTTGGATAAGCATGAAGAAAGATGAATAAGAAAAAGAAACATGAAATCACGGCAAGGGCTACTGTAGTTTGACTGTCACCAAACTGGATATTATTGGGCAGAGTGAGGAGGGACAGGCTGCTATACTACTGTACCGGATGAAACGACGACACGTCTCCAATCTAACTTGTTGAACAAACTACAGTAATAAACTCACCAATAGTAAAAGTATTTACACACTGTAGTTGTCCCTATTGAGCCTATGAGGCATATGCTTTTTGAAAATCTGTCTTAAATGTTGCCAGTGCAGCCACCGCCGCCCACCGCACCTACACGAGTGACGGTAAAACCCACGTACAGTGACAGTCGGCTTGTATATGATATGAAAACAATCAGCCAGGAAGGGATTAGTACTTAAGTTGGAGAACTACCAACAAAACAACAGAGCTCACAGCTGCATGTCTGCTGTAATTTTTTTTTGATTTACAGTGTCGACTACCGTTTTGCTAGTCGACTAATCGACTAATCGATTTTTATGTTAATGCCCTAGTACACACCCCACAACCCAGTCTCTGCACATACTTTGGGTATGTGTGTCATATCCCCAAACGGGTATGTGCAAGTTATGTATAATTGATGTAAAAGTTTAATTAGTTTTGCTTTGTTTACCATATTCTGAAGTGTAATATTTGAAGCTTTGTTGATACTTTGGGCGGGTATAGCTGGAGTATGGCAACAAGAATTTCACCGCAAATGGTACAACTATGGTACAAATAAAAATGTAAGCATTATGTACAAAATGTGCAATAGTACAATAACCAGTCGTGATTCATAATCGTGCTATTGCTGACCATGAAGAAATACTCCCTGCGGCAGCATTGCTGCTGACTCGCCACTAATCTCTGGAAGGAAGAATGGGTCATAGAAGTAAGGAATCCGGGGTGTGTGCGACTGTGCGCACGTGCATGCGGTGGTTAGTTGTACTTTCCCTGCTTTTTTCAGCAGCTTACTTCATGTAGGGGAGACCTTTTATCCTGCGGGGGAGATTCAGTGTTTAACCCATTCTGGGAACCCCTTTTGGTGTTAGCATTATGTTATGCTTTAGCTATTGAAAAATAGCAGATCTACAAGCTCATAGCGCACCACCGAGTGGCGCGCTATGAGCTTGTAGGTCTGCTATTTTTGGAAAAATCGAAGAACGACTGACAGAAACATAGCTTTTTCAGAAAACTGTCGGGATGTAGAAGAGATCTTTAGAATCTGATCTCGGGTCAAAAGGGGTTAAGCTTGACAGAACTTATGGCTGCGCAGATGATCATGTTGAGCAGTTAGGGGATCATAGTAAAGGGGTGAATGTCTTGCTCAGGGACACTAAGACATGGGAGTTGAACTGGTGACCATCTGATTACCAGATGATAAACAGACAGATGTCTGTTTTAAGTTGTATGTGCGAGCACCACAATGGGAATTAGTCTTTAACGTTATTGTTTCTTTGTTTTAGTTTTTATCCTCGATTGTCTTTTAAAGGAGCATTCAGTGATTTGGGTGATTTGGAAAACCACCCAGTCCGCCCCGGTAACAAGATGTGCACATGCACGCACTACAGTGGGGGGAAGTGCAACAGGCCAACAGCATGTGCACCAAGGCCCGCCCCCACTCGATCATGATTGGAGGAAGGCCCCTCTCATCCTGATTGGATGAAGGCTTTGCCACCCGCCACCATAACTTAAACTAGGGTTTTTTGACCCCAGGGGCTCACTGGGGACAGGGAGGAACTCCTTATATGGTCAGCACACTCTATAGTAGGGAGGATTGTCCCAAAAAAAACTACTACTAGCCATTAAATACATGAAATTAAACCAACACAGGCCTCTATGTTGGTTTGATGTGAAGTGTTTTTGTGTGTGTGTGTGTGTGTGTGTGTGTGTGTGTATGACTGAAAATGTGTGTACAGTATGCAGCAAACATCGTTTGGTCTCACACTGCTTGATTACATTTCCAAAGATCTTTAGTTCATTATTCAAAACCATCGTCTTTCTCAAAGAAACAGAACATCAGTCTCATTGCCATCCGTTGCATCTATAAACGGGGAAACTCTTTTGGTTTGGCATTTCGCCGGATCAGGTAATCTGCACACCAAGTACTAGGATGGCATATAACGGCATATCGCAATAAAACACAAGGCACATTTTTTCTTTTTCCTTTTAATATGAAATCCACAAGCAAGGGAGATTCATCACACTGATACGCTCTATCGCGCGGGTAATGAAACGCCGCGCATGCATGTGTGGGTGCTAGGTGAATCACGACGTGGATACTGTTAAGGGCAAGGATGCACAACCCTCGCCACCGTCAGAAAGCAAAGGATTTTCACCGTGGGGCAGATCCTTCCATCTGTCCATCCAGCCATCTGTCCATCTGCATCTGCTCATCCGGAGTTGGGTCGCAGACGTAACGGTTCCAGCAGAGAATCCCAGACTTTCCTGTCTTTCAAGCGGGTGCATCATCCTGAGGCGTTCCAAGGCGGGCATTAAGCAACTAGTCGACTAGTTTACTAGTCGACTAGTAAATCCACTAGTCGACCTTGTTGGTACTAGTTGACTAGTTGATAAGAAAAAAAAGAAAAAACGTTTTTTATTTTTTATTTTTTTCCTGATTTTGTAGGCCTCAAGATCAGGTAGATTATAGTTATAGTCACCATGTACACAGTTTTTCAATGTACAAATATTTATTTCCAAAAAAAAAAAAAAGTTTATTTTTTTAATTTATTTTATTTTTTACATAATAGGTAGTTAAACAACTTGTCGACTAGTAAACTAGGCAACTAGTAAAAATTACTAGAAGTGAATGCCCTAGCGTGCAGACATAATCCCCTCGCCCCCAAATCTGGTCCTTGGTCTGCCCCGTGGCCTCTTCCCAGTTGGACGTGCCCCAAAGACCTTGCATAGGGAGACGCGCAGGAGGCATGCCCCAGCTTCTTTCCACATAGAGGAACAGTGGCTCTACTCAGAGACCACCTCGCGGGTGACTGAGCTTCTTACCCTGTCCCTAAGGGAGGTAGATGCCAGCCTACCCTCCTGAGAAAACAAATGTCGGCCGCCTGCATCCGTGCACCATCTTGTTCTTTCGGTCATGATCGATCATGCCCCACATGCCATGAAACATGTATGAAACAAAAACAATCATGGGTCAAAATAATGACGATTTGTTTGATTATTATTATTTTTTTTAATATAAAATCATACCTCAGACGTTTGTGATGCTACTATGTTTGTGGAAATACGATAGGAAACAAAACCCACTTTTTACTGCTGAAAACCTGTGATGTGACAATAAAGCTTTTTTTTTATTTTTTTTTTATTAGATGCAATTGTGAACAATAGCCAAGTAAAATACATATCCATTAGCCAATCAAATGGTTCACTGCAGCTCAACAGTCAGTGTGAGGGGTGTTCAGGAGATATCTGTGAGCTCTGCGTTTAAAGGCTTGAAGGCCATTGTCTGTGATGGAGTCCACCACATGCTCTGGTAGGCTGTTCCACACCTGGACAGCAGTGTGGAGAAAAGTTCTGTCCAATGTCCGTGTTTTGGAGCCTGGGGGGTCGAGAGCATGTACTGGTGTGGTGTACTGATCAGCATGTACTGATCTGATGCTGTTCAAAGCAAGTAGTGTTTCTTTTCTTTTTCAGCAGGTTTTGCTTCAGTCAGATCAAAGAGTATAGAGAGACCGCAAGCTGAAGTAGGAAAGGGGAAAAAGACCAGAGCCTGACCGATTATTTCACTTTCTTGACGAGTATTGGTATCTGCAATTATGCCACCCATTTTTTTTAGATTCCCTATTTTTGGCACCTATAAATGACAGGCACACGCGGCACACACATACTGTACATGCGTGCGTGTGCAAACACACGCACAGACATGCACGTGCAAGCACATGGACATACCATGTCGAACACAAACAAAATGCTTCTGCGACACCAGTATTGCAGGCCGTAGAAGTCCAGACTGCACAACGTGGATCGCCGTCTGTCTGTCTGTCTGTCTGTCTGTCTGTCTGTCTGTCTGTCTGTCTGTCTGTCTGTCTGTCTGTCTGTCTGTCTGTCTGTTCTGTCTCTGTCTCTGTCTCTGTCTCTGTCTCTGTCTCTGTCTCTGTCTCTCTCACTCTCACTGCTTATCCATCTAGCCATCCTTCTGTCTTTCTGTATCTCCAGCCACTACGTACCTCTGTCTGTCTGTCTGTCTGTCTGTCCCACGAGCTCCACAGGGCTGATGGGTGTAGGCATCAGGGTTTTTCCACTGTGTGGGCTGTCCAAGTGTGATGTGTGTGTGCCAGATTTGTTTTTTGTGCGTGCGTGCGTGCGTGCGTGCGTGCGTGCGTGCGTGCGTGCGTGCGTGCGTGCGTGCGTGAATGTGAGTATGCGTGCAATAAAAAAGAAGGGAAGAGAGCGAGGGGGAGAGAGGTTGCTTTCGATTTAATGATGACACTGGCTTTGTGAAGTTCTCCTGCTGCGAGGCTTAGCTAATTGGCTTTCTCTAGCTCAGTCGCCAAACTTTTTGTTTTCCAGTTTAAATGAGGTCAGACTAGAGATGGGACCTCCCAGATCTTCTGTGTGTCGCTCAGCTGTGTCAATCATCATTGTAATCTCTCCCAAAAAATGGCACTCAATTACCTGCTTTTATCGCTGCACAAGTCTGTGCGTACAGAGCACGACATTCTAGTGCATTCAAAAACACAGCCTCAAAGCCTTTGATGCTGAATGTCAGAAGGTTTAAATGATCATGAGGTCACTTAATCTCTTTAGTGCCCGACGACCACATGTCCCTGGGTTTGAAATTGTGGGTTTCCTCTTTTCATTATATTTTTGTTGTTGTAAAAGGTACTGTAGGCAGAGAGACAGTAAACTGAGGGCAAATGGGTAGGAGAAGGACATACAGCCAGCCAACAGAGGTCTTCAGCCAGAACCGAACCGGGAATTATTTGATACTCCTTGATTTTTGTCTTTGGGGAATTCAAAATAATACCCTGAAACTGACCCAGTGGACATGAATGGCGGATACTACCTGGAACACAGAGACAGGAAGGAGACATACCGAATAGAGACAGACGGAGATTGACAACCAGCCGGAAAGGAGAGTTTGAAACATAGACATGCAGAGTACAGACTGCTGATTCAGGGGAAGGTGGTGATTCTAGTCCCAGGAGAGGTGCTCTGGGACTAGAGCCCAGCCTGGCACCTGGCCTCTTCAGTTAGCAGCCACTGGGGCTCCCCTATCTCCTCTGGCACCATGAGCTCTCAGACTTATTTTGTCTTCGGTATCTTCTGGTCCTTTACAGTAGTTCTCAAATGTTTTCATGTGAAGGACCCCCAAAGTGATGATGTATTTGGCTGCAGATGCCCATTTGAAACATATTTCGTGCTTGTGTTTTTTGTAATAGTCAAAGTATAAAATATGGTTAAAGTGGTTAAAATTATTGTAACACATTTAGCTAGGACCCCCTGGTACCCCCCAAAATACCCCCTGGGCGTCCCAGAGCCCCACTTTGAGAACCAATGCTTTACAATACATCATTATGATGTTTTAGTCATACGACACATGTGTAGAAGACACATGAGATAGGATTCACTTAAGATTTGATATGCTTTGATTGCTTATTATTATAAATCAGCTTTGGAAGTCGGCAGCAGTACTGGGTGGACATGCGGAGGTCACTGAGAGCACGCACACGCACACCAGATGAGGTGCTATCAACTCTTCTCTGCAGTTGTACGTCCCTGTGCTGCTAAAAGCCAGCCTGTGCAAAGAGCAGATAGATGGAGAGATAGATGAAAGGATTAATAAATAATGGAGATAAAGAGGTGAGTGAAATGAAAGACAAAAGACAAGATTTAAGTTACAATCCGGGACTTATTTTAATGACTTGAACCTTATTTTAGAGTAGACAATCTTTATGGTAGAGTTAATGGAACAGTCGTCAGGTCTTGATAATGTTCGACCGTGGTGTCACGGCATTCGCTGACTGGCATAAAAATGACAGGGCAGTAGGACTAGTGGACTACTAGGACGTGCTGTGTCTTGGTGCCAGCCCATCCTCCTGTGCCAACTAATCTCGTCCCAAGGCTTCTTCATAGATGACAGCCTGAGACGAGGTCTTTGATTCTGTTGTCATAAGAAGGGAGGGAGCTAATAACACTTGGCATGCTCTTATTTGTCTGTTTATTAATTGTCAATCAGACTGTCAACAGGAAATGCCAAAACTGATACTTGATAAGTTTAGGCTACCTATTTATGGAATATCACTGTATATATCTGCATATTACACTGTACCTTTTTTAGTGTTTTTATTTTCACTCCTTGGCATCTCCCTGGGTATTGTAAAAAATCACACCCGTGGGAACTGAGTGGCGCAAGGTCTTACATAGCCTGATCAGCTGTGGTCTGACGTAATGTCAGTGACCATGGTAACCATGCTCACCTTTGCACGGACACGTACACAGGTACACAAACATAGATACAGACAAAGCTGGTTGTTGGAGTGGTTTGCACCACTCAAAAAAATGGAGAGTCAGAGGAAACGGCAAGCAAGCTCTAATAAAACTAGTTGTGGTTATTGCATGGAACTGGGCACCCTGGTCAACCTGGAGTGCCAACCAGCCTGTAGGCAGGGCGAACGCCTCGTCTTCCCTCCCGCCTCCCTTCTCCACTTTTCATTTCTCTAACCCATTTAGGCCTGACGTCAAAAAAAAAAAAAAAAAAGTATTCGGAAAGAATATACATTAAAAAGATTTGTGCCGCATTTTCACGATTTTTCAAAAATAGCAGACCTGCAAGCTCGTAGCGCGCCACTCGGTGGCGCGCTATGAGCTTGTAGACCTGCTATTTTTCAATAGCTAAAGTATAACATAATGCTTAGTTAAAATACCAAAAGGGGTTCCCGCCCAGGATGGGCTAATTGATTACTGGTTAGAGATACACACCATGAGCATGCCGCCTGCATGTTGATAAGGATGCTTTGTGTTGTGAAAATGTATTTTGCTGTTTCGTAACAAAATCAGTCTGCTAGTCTAGTCTGTCCTTCCTGTCTTGTCGGCCTCTCCATCTGTCTGCCGATACTGCCTGCTGTTGACGTTTTGTGGGTTCACATCGTGTGTGCCCCCGATATGCATATCTTTGCTGGCTGCCGGGTGGAAACCTCGTATGTTCAAAGCGCACAAGTGAGCTTGTAGATTTCACTTTTGTGTGATACTCTTGTATGATGAACTAGGACATCAATTCATGAAAAAACTAAACGTTGAAAGATTTGAGATGCAAGGTGTGTGTGTGTGTGTGTGTGTGTGTGTGTGTGTGTGTGTGTGTGTGTGTGTGTGTGTGTGTGTGTGTGTGTGTGCGTGTGCGCGCCCTGCGATACAGTGACTAACGGCTGGACAGATGGCATGCTCCCCAGGTGGTGGGGGTGGCATGGAGATGCCAATATGGAGGAAGTTGGCAGCACGGTAGATTCTGTGGCATGGATTTGTTCGTTTTTGGCCGTGTGACTGTTGTGTGTGTGTGTGAGAGAGCCAATTTCTTCACACGCTTTTGAAAAATATACATACTCTTTCTATCATCATTGTCGGGCCCGGATTTACCGTTGGGCTAGGGTGGGCTGCAGCCCGGGGGCCCTCGACTGGCCTGTCTGACTGTCTGTCTGTCTGTCTGTCTGTCTGTCTGTCTGTCTGTCTGTCTGTCTGTCTGTCTGTCTGTCTGTCTGTCTGTCTGTCTGTCGCTGTCCTCTGTATTGTAATAGTGGACAAATTGAGACACCTTTCAAATGTTTTCAAGAAGTTGGACAATTGACACACGCACGCATTCCACGGCCCCCTCTTTGAGAACAAAGTGTACACCTATGTATACAAAGATATACGTATGTCCTACACACATCCATGTCCATATAACCTATACTGTACACTACACTCATCATATATTAATATTATTCCTGCAGGGCATCTTGATTTTTTTGGCTCAACATTTTTCAATCCTGTCAGAATCTAGTCTCAGCTGAAAAGAAAACGGTCTAAAGAAGCGCACTGAGGCGTCAGAAATCCATTAAGCCATTTTGGCCTGACGTCAAAAAAAAAAAAAAAAAGTCTTCTAAATCCCAACAGTTTTCTGAAATACCTATGTTTTTATATCAGTGGTGCTCAATATTTCATGGATATGATATGTAATTGGCCGCCGACCCCCATCTGAAAATATGTTGTTCAAGGAACCCCTCATAAGATTTGATCCGTTAAAAACGTTCGCTGTGAAAGAATATATATTCAAAGATTTGAGCCACATTTTAACAATTTTTCAAAAATAGCTAAATGACATAATGCTTAACACACCAAAAGGGGTCCTCGCCCAGAATGGGTTAAGCCTGTTTTTTTCTTCCACCCCCGAGGCAGGATAGTGGGACTGAACGAGATGGTCCCTCCCAGTATTATCAGCTGTTGTCCGGCCGGTCCATCACGCTGTGACACGGAGGTCTATAGCTGCCATAATAACGAGGTAAACGAGCTAGTTGAGAGCTCAGCAATTTCAGTCATCAAACCTGCTGACAGACGTGAGAATGCACGAATAGGACAGCTGTCGTCACAACATGCTCTCATTAGAGTTGGGCTCCTTTGCGCGCGCGCTCGTGCGTGTGTGTGTGTGCGTGCGTACACAAATAGAGGTATATGCAAGCACGCATACACACCTCTCCCACTCCTCAAACACTATGTCTTCCTTACATAAGGACACGCACGCATGCGCGTGTGCGCACACACACACACGCACACGCACACGCACGCACGCAATGGACATGTGGAAATAGCACTCAGCAGAGTAGCTCGCCCCTAACCCCATGTGGTTAGACTCTACTCTCTACCATGGAACACTCTCTTCTTCTTATTAATGATGGAGCTTTTCCACCATGTGATGTGTTACAGGCAGTGTTGCCATGTCTGTTTATTATAAGCGACTTTGGGTCTTGTTTTTTCTAGTTATAGACTCTCTACTACTCTCTATCATGATGGAACACACTCTTCTTATAATTTCCCCACTATGTGGAACAGGCTCAACTCTATACTCACTACTTCACTTTTGGTTTCCTCTGCAGACATTTTGATGTTTTCAAAATGGCACAAACATTATGTGTGCAGACGATTTGGCTATAGTCAGTGGCTATAGTCAGCTGCTACATATTTGTTCTGAGTATGGAGTAGCATCTGGTGTGAAATATGTCAAAAATAGAATGATCTGTAGGACGAGAGGGAATACGGATCTCTCCCATCTTTTTATCTGTCAGGTCAAGTGTTATCTGTATCTAGCAAAGCTAAGAATCTTGGACATGTGACACCAGACCAACTGACTGATGATGATGGCAGGCAGAGTCGTACATTATATGCTCTTGCTAACCTGTTGGGGAGGAAATTCTACTCATGTTCAATTGATGTGACGGTAAACCTCTTCAGAGCATACTGCACACCCGGGGTCTGAAACCTTTTTGAAATTAAGTGCCATGTTTTTATCTTCTAGATAGTCAGTGTGCCATGTTCAACATACATTTTAATGACACCACAGAATATTCCAACATATTTTGATTGTCCACGAATATATCCCCTTGTGGGTTAAGTTCAGGAAGGCAAGCCTGTATAAGCTTCAGGTTGCTTATAATGATTGCATGTATACTTTTGAGAAAACCAAGGTGGTGCAGTGCAATTAAGTTAGTAGTACACTTTCCATCCCCTATTGAGAGACCTGATGTACAAATGTATTTGCGGACTGAATGAGTCTCAGAATTCTATTATTGTGCTGCTGTCCATCTTCAGTATCACAAGATATCGGTCTACTTTCTGGAAACACTGGTATGATTCCTCTTGTAATAGCTGAAGTTTTTATGGTCTAGGGGTGTTTATTTGAATGGACCCCTGAGTCTACACAAGTAAAGTTGATTGATTGATTGATTGATTGATTGATTTGAAAACACCCGTCCTTGGTTCTGGGGACTGATATTGTCCTAATGTGTGAGGTGCCTTGTTTTTTTCCAATTCCATTATTATTTCTTTTTTGATAAAACACGTCCCCCTCATGTCTGTCGCTTATTATATGAAAGTGGAAGAGCTAACAGATGTTATTCAAGTATTTTTATTGAAGTTTTTGCACATGAGACAGGACAAACAACAGATACATGACAACAATTACAAAACAGATACAGGACAAAACAACAACACCAGTACTCAACATTCATGTATAAAATATAAAAGTCTGAAATACAATGTAAAAAACCACAAATTGTACATTAATGATTTAAGAATTTCTGAATTCTCAGAAATCAGCTTTAGTTCCTTTTCGCCAGGGTAAATGAAGCTGACCTGTGTGTAAAGGGCTAAAGGAGCTTTGTTGTGCTTTCTCCAAAGATGCCAGATGTCTCACCAACATAATTATTCTCTGCTGACGAGAGTGGTTTAAAAAAAGCAGCAAATTAATTATGTAACGTTACTTTTTATGGAATCCTTAATGGCTTACCAGATTAAAATCTTCTACTGATTATAAATGGTGAGAGATACATTTGTGAAGTTTCGATTTAAATTAGAGTAGTGTTGACACTGTTGACCGTCCAGTGAGGTGCTTTTGGTTTGTAACTGTAAAGTTTGATTTCATGGTGGTCGGACATTGAAACCAAGCTACTGTCAGCTTGTCAGTTTGTATTGTAAATGGTAAATGGTGCATTTTACCAAAGCGCTTACATAGATTGTGCATTACAGTCACACACCGATGGCAGAGGAAACCATGCAAGGCACCAACCTGCACATCGGGAGCAAATCGGGGTTCAGAGACTTGCGGAGCACGGGATCAAACTGGGAACCTCAAGATTCCCATCCGGGCGCTCTACCGACCACTCTACCCCTGAGCCACTGTGTTGTCAATTGGTTCTAAGAGTTGCTTGTGAGAGGACGGTCACAGCGGAAATGAGTCCATAAACCTTTTTTGTGCTTTTTCCTCGAACTGCTGTTAACCCGTTTGCTTTTCAACTAAACTCGATGTTGGCCACAGGATTGCACGATCTCCATATCCAACAGTGATATAACATGCACTGCAACAAGGCTGTGGAACAGAAAGTCTCTTACTGAAAGATGTCAGATTAATCTCACTCAAGATGAATTAATAACCTGAAAAGGTCACATCATACGTAGGTAGCTGGAGCACTGATGGTTCTCACATGAAATATCACTGCTTTATTAAAGGCAATCTTACTCTTAGTGGCACTGCCAGGCTCAATAATATTTACGTCTATAGTCACTGAACATCTGATTACAACTGAAACCCGTTTTGCTTTTTGGGGATTGATGGCTCCTGACTCAGAGCATCCACTCCCTGCATGTGATCTGAATAGAGTAGGCAATGAGAGAGTGAGAGACAGTAACAGGCTGAAGAGTGGAGGAGAGGGAATATGAGGAGAGAGAGAGAGAGAAAGAGACAGTAACAGGCTGCTGAAGAGTGGAGGAGAGGGAATATGAGGAGAGAGAGAGAGAGAGAGAGAGACAGTAACAGGCTGAAGAGTGGAGGAGAGGTAAATGGTAAATTTACCTCACATTTTTATAGCACCTTTATCCAAGGCGCTTTACATAGATTGTGCATTACATTCACCCATTCACACACACATTCATACACCGATTGCGGCGGAAGCCATGCAAGGTACCAACCAGCACATCGGGAGCAATTTGGGGTTCAGTGTCTTGCCCAAGGACACTTCGACATGTAGACAGGAGGAGCCGGGATTCGAACCGCCGACCCACGGATCATTGGACGACCTGCTCTACCTCCTGAGCCACAGTCCCCCAGAGGGAATATGAGGAGAGAGAGAGAGTGTATGTGATGGGGAGAGAGACTGTGGGACTGACAAGCGTTCCTTTTCATCGTTCAAAGCATACCCATGTACTCGATGACAAAGCGTCACTATCATGTGACATGTGCGTCCCCCAGTGTGGCATGCAGGGGTACACACACACACACACACACACACACACACACACACACACACACACACACCCCTTCTCTTCTCATGCCCAGCACAATTAAGCGGAACTTACAGGCAGTGCTAATGTCTTTGCTATCTTCCGACCGCAGGGCCCCCCGTGGTCTTAATACCAAATGATCATGCACCTATTTAGCGCTATATGGTTGTGTGTAGCCTCGGTCCCAGGCTTACTTTTCTGCGAAAAGAAGAGCCTGGTCACAACGTAAGGCAGAGAAGCAGAGAATCGGGTGGATGTATCCTCCGGAACATCAGTCAGATGTATTTCCCCCGGATACGATATTTTCCCGACCAATCACAACACTTGTTTCATTCGCGGAGAATGTAAACTGATTTGTAAAGCATCAACGTCATTTCCTTGGGCAATACTTCCGCTAAAATCCCGCAACTTCCGCTGATAGTCTTTTCAGCGTAGGTCTTGCCCAGGGTGGGTTTTGTGTGTGTTGGTCTTAAAAAGAGGTGTGGTCTATCATCCAAACAGGGCCCTCTGTGTTTTTTAGTACCAGACAGAACAACTATTTGCCTTAATAGTGTTAAATGCTCTCCTGTACCCTTGCCTGGCATCATTATGGCCAGTTCTTTGCTTGCACTAAAGAATTTAGGCTACAAATGGAAATTAAAACTTTAACCGATGGCACCCACAGTGCATTAAAGTTAAGAACTTGGTGAGCACGAAGGCAGTCATTAATTGGTTGCCCTGCAGGGCAAACTGATCTGGTCCAGAGTACTCCAGCTGTTTGTGTCTAGCATACAGACCCGGGTTGTATATCGTTTTGTCTGGTTTTGCTGCAAGCTTCGAGCGGTATGTCCATGTTGTTGCTGTGTCACATAAGTGGATTACTTTAATGCAGTTATCACTGGGTAGAGTACCTTTTGGGAGTGAGCTGCGGGAAGGGAAGGGAGACCAGATAGAGAAGGACGAGAGGAAGATTCAGACAATTTGTTTTTGTGCAGCATGATCAGTAGTTCCTGTTAGAATCTGCAGGTGATGAGGACGGGGGCAGCTCTGACGTCAGTCGGGAGTAGTTCCACATCGGTGAGGGGGCGGCCACCGAGAACTTAGGTCTTGTCACCCCAGGTGTGTGTGTCGTGGAAATGCAATGAGTTTGTCTCTGTGTGCTTTGTCTTTCTGTCTGCGTCTCTTTATCCCTGTAGTTTACTGTGTAATTTCTTCCACATGTGGTCCCATTATGCTGTCATAATCTCTCTCTCTCTCTCTCTCTCTCTCTCTCTCTCTCTCTCTCTCTGATGCTAGCTTCTTGGTTAACATGTGATGTCTACACAAACACAATTGGCCCGTGTTCAGGGGAGGGAAGCCTAGCGGGAAAGGTGATAATTGTCACTGCATGTACTCCTATGGGCACCCGGTGGGGGCTCCTCACTGGCAGAAGAAAGGGCTAAAAAGCAAAAGAAAAGAAGATGAAAACACTCACGTCTTTTGCTGATGTTATTGTAATAACATCCTGTTAACTCATTTGAAACATCATACGAATATGAATATCGTCCTTGCTGCTACTTAGAGGGGGGGGGGGGGGGCAGGTTGTTGCACACAAAGTTCCCTTTGGCATTTAAACATCTTCTTGCTGGTAATTTTGCTCAGCACAAAGTTAGAGCGAATGCCATTGGTGTTGGAGCTAGAGATGTCCCGATACTGTATTGGTATCGGAAAAGTATCGGTATCGGCCCTTTTTTGTCATATTGGGTCATATCGGTATCGGCGAATATACCAGTCCAACCAGCGATCCAACACAGGTGTAAGGGGTTGGCACTATGGCAAGTTAATAAAATATTGGGGCATGTGCAGTTTGCTTTGGAGTTGCCCAAACTGCAAGTGCACATATGAGTGAGGAGTCTGCTCTAAACACAACACGAGATATAAAGACAGCTATAAACACAACACGAGATCACAACACTGGTAGTCGGTATCGGTATCGGCCAACACAGAAATTGTGGTATCGGGATCGGATCGGAAACGATCCCTAGTTAGAGCCATGCACTGAAAACAGTAGATCTACAAGCTCACAATGCACTGCATTGTTGTGACACAGTGTGAGTTTATAGATCGGCTATTTTCGGGCGGAGCTTTGTTGTAGAGTTTACGTGGTTAAGGGCTATTTCACTAGCAGGGACCACGCTCAACCACCAATCAATAGCGTTTAGGTCTTATTGAACTGATGAAACAAATGAAACAAAATGAATGGAAAGGGCGAGGGACTTTGGGCTGAGTCATTGATGTCGTCAGTGTCTTACCCCTTATAACTTGTTAGCTTTTTTTTACTATTTTGAAAAACATTACAAAAATGGTTCAACTAGTACTAGTCGATCTACATCGACACGTTGTGAGCTTGTAGATTGGCTATTAAAAAAAATAGGCTATATTATATAATGCAGTGTGGCATTGTGGCATAATCATTCAGTAGGCATGGGCATAATCAACTGATGTTTTTCTTTCTTTTCATTACAAATCATTACAATTTTAATGATTTTACATAGGCCTACTAATATATCCTCTTCTGCCAGAAGTAGGCTACAAAGTAATGTATACATAAAGCATGAGATTTGCAGATCCTAAAGCTCACAACGAGGGGCGGCATGATGCATTGTGAATTGATGAGTTTGACTTTGGAAATTGAATATATTCGCTGGTGCGCAACACCTCTGAATGTCAGATAATTGCTCCTTAATAGATTGATTGATTCCACCTGCTGCCTGCACAGCGCTAAACATTGCACATAGGCTATACAAAAGTATGAAAAAGAGGAATTAGAAACAGTGAAAACAGGCCGTTTATAGAGGAATATGGAGAGTAAACCCACCCAAGAAGACGAAGCACGTTGACGAGGTCCCTGCGTGGTGCGTGCAGTGTGCACGCACACAAAGACACATCTTATATGTATTTAGCCCATATATACCTATACAGTTTTATATAAACATTTTAGGAGTGAATACATATGTTTCGATGCCTGTGACAGCCTCTCAGCTGGTCAAACAATGCTGCTCCGCTGTTCTACGACAGAAAAACAGGTGAGGACAAAGCGTACGACAGCTCCCGACCAGACGTGAGTTTTGTCTTGGCACAAGATCATTTTCAATCTTTGGCGCAAATCGTAAATGCCGAAAATTGCGGTAATTTCGGCGTACACCCATATTTTGGCGTACGCACGGTTGATAAATGAGGGCCTATGTGCAAATGTAAAATAGCTGTGAGTGATACTGGAGGTGGAAAGCCTGGTGACGTGAGGTTAGTTTGGAGGGACGAGGGGACAATGGCGTCACCATTTCAGCAAATAGGCGGCATTCTCTGTACACACGGAGACGACAAAGTCTGCGTGTCCAAAGTTTGCCACTCTGGGAGGTGGTTTCAAAATTAGCCGGTTAAGTCCCCAAAAACGCTGTCTCCGTCTGGCAGAAAGGGCAGATCGGCTAAATACTTGCCCGGGTAACGCAGAATACGTCCTCGTCTGGACACCACCTTGGGGTTTCTGGTTCAACAAGTTTCAGATGGTCATATCTTCATTTGTTCCCCAATATCAATGAACAATACATCATATGAAAGCTTACATTGTGTAGTTTCATAATATGTAAAAAAAAAAAATGGAAAATGACCATGGCCCCCATGACCACTGTATTCGGTCACATATTGGCTTGATTTGAGGTGTATTGGTCCTGCACCTGAAGTTTTGGTAGGAGCTAATATAAATAGACTTGACGTGACAGGTGACAGACACAGTTTGAGGTGTGCAGGGCAGTCTCCACATGGTACAGCAGGTGAGACAGGAGGGTGTGGCCAATGCTATTGCCAGGTTTCTGGTGTGTAATGGCCTACAGTCAACAGTAGGCATGTAACGATATATCGATATATATCGATATTAATCCCGACGATATGAATCGATTCAATGAAATTTCGGGGGGGGGGGGGGGGGGGGGGGCCTAGTGTGTGATGTGAAATGTGAGCTTTAGTCATATTCCATCATATTCATATTCAAGTGCTTTTGGAGAGAAATGATAGTCACTTTCAGTAGTAGAGCACTGTAGAGGGGAGCTGTGTGTGTCTGTGACTGTGCCCAGGTGATGATGGTCGTTGATACTCATCAAGGAAGGCAATTATGTTTCTGCACTGTCAAAAGTAATGCTAAAATATCTCAGGGGGGAAGATAAATATAATAATTTTTTCAATATCGTAAAAAATTGTATCGTGAACCTCATATCGTGATACGAATCGTATCGTGAGTTGAGTGAATCGTTACATGCCTAGTCAACAGCCATTTCTGACCAGCAGAGCACAACTGTGTGTGTGAGGGAGTGAGGGAGGGAGTGAGGGAGGAGAGAGAGTTGGAGAGAAACAATAGTGGAAGCAAGAGAGGGCAGGAAGAGAGATAGTTCTGTAGATTCAGAGTACTCTAGTCTGCAGTGGTGTGCGTGTGACTGTTGGGCATTTGAGAACCTCAGCCTTCGCTCATGTGTGCAAGTTTTCAGTGTGTGTGTGTGTGTGTGTGTGTGTGTGTGTGTGAATGAGCAAGCGTGCAGGAGAGCGAGCAGAGAGAGCAGGCTAGTGAGGGACAGTGAGGCAGTGGAAAGCAGCAGACAGCAGCAGTAGGACAGGGTTCTGGATGCTAGCGATACCGCTGTTCGCTGTTGGACGAAGCCTGACTGTACGTATATGCTCCCACACACACACACACACACACACACACACACACACACACACACACACACACACACACACGGAGGGGGGAGTGTCTTTGTGGGCGGTGTGGCATCTTATGGGGCATTTTCTTAAATACCACATTGACATTGTTGACACTGCCCGACTCAAAGGGGGGTAACTATTACACCGCTGCTGGTGGACGACGACAATGTTCACAAAGTGCTTGTTGTTCTTATTTATTCCATTATACTGGTTTCCTGCTTTTAACGCAAACTCTGCGTCCGATGATGTTTTCGCTCTGCTCGTGGTATTCCTGTGAATCTACCGGCGGGAGTATGTTTTGAAAAATCTTTGTATGCACGTGTTGTATTACTTTACTATACGAGAGGGATTTGGTAATTCGGGAGCATTTGAGACGGATGCGATGTGCGTGGCTTGAGTTCACGGATTTGAAATGGACATTCCGATCAGAGACATGACCCTGTAAATTAAGTGAACCACCCGCACAGTAACTGTGATGTTTATGTTGTGACTACTGTCTTTGTGTCAATCAGATTGTGTTACACTCGTGTGTTTTCTGTGCAGGTGTGTGTTTGTGTGTGTGGGGTGTATTTTTGCACCTGTGTGTGTGTGTGTGTGTGTGTGTGTGTGTGTGTGTGTGTGTGTGTGTGTGTGTGTGTGTGTGTGTGTGTGTGTGTGTGTGTGTGTGTGTGTGTGTGTGTGTGTGTGTGTGGCTGAGTCGTGTCCTGTTTCCAATAGAGTGGAACCTGAGCATGCCACTGAGGGTAGCATGACATGACACATGGCATTGTCAGGCTACAGGAAGAGCTTATATTGGGAGGATGAGAGAAAGTGAGAAGAATGGTGATATGGAGAAAGAGAGAGAGTGTAAGAAAGAGAGAGCCAGAAAGAGAGAGAACAGGAGTAGTGGAGAGCGCTACAGTAAGAGAAATGGAAGGAAAAACTAGTACAGAACTAGAAAAAGTTCCCCTCGGGGCAAAGGTCTCCACCAGGTCAGGTTGTGGCCTCCTGGTGGCGCTATAATAGGCCAATGTGAAAAGGGTGCCATTTCTTCTTATGCCTTGCAATTGGATGATTTGAGGCATTTTGTTCCAAAAATGTGTTTTGCTAAACTCCACCTGTTGGTGGCGCTATAACAGGCCAATGTGATAAGAGTGGGATATATTGCTCAGCCTAGTAGGAAAGTCTGTGAAAGATTTCACGTAAATTCATGATTTGAGGCTTCTTGTTCCAAGACGGGAAACTTTGAAAGCCAATGTTAGCCAATTAGGATGGAATATGAAATATCGGACGATTTCCGGGATTTTTGGACAGAATCTGGAGGAGTAATATCCAAAAATGTGTTTTACAAAAGTCGGCCTCCTGGTGGCGCTATAACAGGCCGTTCTGGAAAATTTGGGTCAGAGGGCAGAAGTGTGTGGTTTTGGCAAATTTGGTATTGACCGGGTTAACGGTGCCGGAGATTAGCTGTACACAGACGGACGGACACACACACACACACACACACACACACACACTCACACTCACACTCACACTCACACTCACACACACTTACACGGAGTGCAAAACATACTCTCTCCCCATGCCTTCAGCCTGGTGGAGACAATAATGTGAGTTGGCGATCAGTAGAACGAAAGACAGTAGTAGAACAATAGAAAGAAAGCTTCACGTTTTTAACTTCACACCTGACATGTTTTGGAGAACAGGCTGGCGATGCTTGTGGAGATATTATGGAAAGCTATAGAACTGCATGGGATGAGTGGTACTCCGTCCTATACTCCACACTGAGCTCACATTGTGTTAGGAAGAGACTAATGCCATCTCCATTCCAACATAAACTGTCTGTCTGTCTACGGACGGAAACGGTTAACGGTCCCATTCCTTAACACTAGCACGTCGGAGCGGTCAGGCTGACCGATTTTGACATTTTGAAGTGGATTTTCTTTGCCCATGAAGTCCTGAGAAAGTTCCCCTTGCATGACTTTTTCTAAATGTTCGATTCAAACCATCTCTGTTTTTTTTTCCATCTGAAACGTTTTGGAAATATGATTTTAGACATAATTCTACTAAAATGTCTGCTCTTTTTCGGTCCGTGGGACCGCTCTTAGAGCCCTCACCCTTTCTCCCCCACAAGCAGTGCTTTTCACACCTAGCCTGGCGCAGCCACACTAAACCCGCCCCTATTGCATATATGCCCCGAGGCGGATTTAGTCTGGTGGTTGTCAACTCTGAAAAGAATCCGAGATTCCTGCCGAGCCTGAAAAGGCTTCGGCCAGCCAGAGGGCGCTGAGCCTCTGACGTACTTTGCAAGAGCCCAGAGTCGAGCAAAGATGGACGCCGCCATAACAACAGTAGTGAATGAGTTGGAACATATTTCTTTTCTAAAAGATGAACAATCAGTTGCCCTTAAGGCTTTTGTTGGGAAGCGGGATACTTTTTGTCTTTTACCGACTGGTTTTGGTAAAAGCCTGATTTATCAACTAGCTCCGCTCGTCGGCAAAAAGTTAGGACTCAGTGAAAACCCACTGGTTGTTGTTGTCTCTCCGTTGCTCGCTCTGATGAAAGACCAGATTAGCGAAGCTACCAGGATGGGACTTACTGCCTATCAACTCGGAGTCCACGACGACGCTGAAATCCTTAATGGCCATGCACAAATTATATTTGGTGGCCCGGAACAATGGGTGATGAAGAAACAGTGGAGAGGCATGTTTTCTTCGGATTTTTTCAAGGCCAATTTAATGGGTATTGTCGTGGATGAGGTTCACCTTGCATACAAATGGTACGTAATGTTTGCTAAATATTCTCATGACTAACGTCTATGTATTGTTTGTATTGTTTGAACTATAAACTAGCAATGGCAGATTTGTCTGGAACCAGGCTAGCTTATTGTGGCTAACAGAAGCTAACAACACCAATTCACCAGAACAAACAAAGCAAGACGTGGGATTCACGTCGATAATTCTTAACATTTAGTATTTGCTAGTTTTGGGTACAAGTATTGGATCGTACTTGTAGTGATAGCATAAACTATTCTAAAGAAAGCTGCAAAGAAAATGCTATAGCATTTCAAATAATTTATAGTAGGCAATGTTCTGTATTCAAGGTTGTACTGTATTGTTACATCTTGTTATCTTGTATACAGGTACATTATACTTATACATAAGAGTAAAACGAATTTTGGCTTAGGCTTCCTTCAGACAATCATCAGTATAGACAACAGTAGAATAGTGATAAAAAAACGTAAAATAATAAAGAAAGGGAGGGAAGGCAAAAGGGACGAAGGTGAAAAAAGAAGATTCAAGAGCGTAATGTACATCCATCAAATGTGCATAGTCTTGTCATATTGTATATAGCAGCATTAATGTATGTATGTGCAAATAGTTCTTGGTATATTGTATATACCAGCAGCATTTTTCTTTCTTTATTTTCCCCAGTGGCTGCAAATAGCTTGTCACAGTGTATTCTCTGTCTGCAATTGATTATAATTTAATGTTCTGTTATTTTCTCAGGGGACTGCCCTCAAACAAAGACGCAGTAGCTTTCAGAGAGAGTTTTTCGAGGTTGAAAGAATTGAGAGGGCTCGTCAAGGAAGGTCAGTATATCTTAAAAAGAAATGCACACAATGTAATATTTTCTCAACCACGTGTACCTTAGTATTCTTTTGAAAATGTGAATTATACTCCAACATTCTTGGGTTGTACATGTGTGAAGTAAATTTTGCCAATTGTAGATTCAAATGGTGTAGACAATTCCATATTGTGACTAGCTGTAGCTGAACAGTGTCATTAACTTTGGTTAGAATATATGTTGACGGATGGCAGTGTGATCAGTGCAATTTTGTTGTGTGTGTGTGTGTATATATATATATATATATATATATATATATATATATATATATATATATATATATATATTTTATTAAGCATTTGCATGTTACAAATTAAGCTGACGGTGCAATTATTTGTCATTTCAGGTACACCTGTGCTGGCACTGACTGCATCTGCTGATCTCAACTCCAGGAATTTGGTGAAGAAATTGCTTCTCATGGACAATGACAATACAGTAACTCTAACAGTTAGCCCCAACCGTACCAACATCAGACTGGGATTGATTTTTGTCTCTCAGGAAACGCTAGAATGCCTGGATTGGGTTGTGAGAGAGGTAAAGGACAAGGGTCTTTCCATGTCTCCCATACTTATCTACTGCAGGTCAATTCCGGCACTTGTCAGAGTTTTTGCTTATTTCCAAGGAGAGCTGGACACGGATGCATGGGTTGAAAGAGACCCTGAACAGAATCCAGACAATCTACTGATAGGAATGTTCAGCAGCCAAACAGACGACACCACCAAAAGCCGAATCCTGTCATCTCTCTTTGGCGATGGGAGTTGTAGAGTTGTCGTCGCAACAACAGCTTTAGGCTTGGGCTTAAATTTTCCTAATGTACATCATGTGATAATGTATGGGGCACCTGAGGACTTTGAAGCTATTGTTCAGCAAGCAGGCCGGGCAGGCAGAGATGGCTCACAGTCACATGCTGCAGTGTATGTGGTTAAACAGCATAAAAGGACTGATGAGGGAGTGAAAGTGTTGCTACTGAAATCCAAAACTGGATGCTTTCGAAAGGCCCTATACAGTAGGTTTGAAGAAGGTACTACAAGTGTGGACCCAGGACATCTATGTTGCACCTATTGTCACTCTATATGTTCTTGCCCCAGTGTAGTTTGTGAAGAATTGACACCCAATTATGAGATGTTTGAACTGGATGAGGTTGCTACTAGATCTAGGCAGGTACTAAAAGAACATAAATTGTTGCTAAGGGAGAAGCTGGAGGTTTACCAGGAAAGTTTGGTTCCTAAAAATGCACATCTGTTCACTTCTAAAGTAGGCTGCACTGGCTTTGGTACTGAACTCATTGATGCTGTTATCCAACACAGCCCTAAGATATTTGACTTGGCATATATAAGATGCAATATCCCTGTGTTCTTTGAGCGCTATGCAAGGCAAATTCTAAAAGTAATTGACGATGTATTTCACGACATTGACATTGACTTTGAGACCAGTGACCCTTCGCCCTTGGAACTGCCAGATATGTATTATACTGGCTACTTTGATGAGGCAGATGATGTAGACCAGATGCATGCACCACTCAGCAGCTCAGGGTCGTCAATGTCATTGTCAGGAATCTCAGGAGTGTCAGAAATTAGTCAAATGACAGAATGACATATTTTTGTTATTCTGCAGAATGTTTGCAAATACATCATTTAGTCTAGAAGGTGCTGCATCATTTAGTCTAGAAGGTGTACATCATTTAGTCTAGAAGGTGCTGCATCATTATCTGTCGGGAGCAGTTGTAGATCATGCATTTGTATTAACCCATTTAGACCTGATTGTACTTCAAAAAAATGTCTTCCAAATCAAGACTGTCACAAACTTTGTCATGTCAAGGACCGCCAGAATTATATGTAATTGGCTGCTGACTCCCATCTGAAAATGTTGTTCCAAATGTACATAATTTATGCAACTTGTGTAAATGGATGATCACATTGAATTGTATAACCTGTATTGCCAAATGTTTAATAAAGTGTCACCTTTTCAAAAGCTTATGGATATTTCATTTCAATAATTGAGCAAATAGTTGTTATAACGTTGGTTCATGGAATTACAAAGACGATAAATTTAGAAAGTGAGACATTTATGGTATGATCTAAGAGCCATGTGTTGCATTGCATGTGGAAGAGAATCCATGCTCATCACGTCTATAAATGCATGAATCCAAATGAAATGAATATAAGGGCACAGTCACACCACACTTTGATTCTGAGGGCGGATCAGAAATCTTCACACGGCATCAAACCACTCCATTACAATTGAATTGCATTGGCAGAATCCGTCCTGATATGTAGAATAAAAATGCATTGTGACTGCCATTATTTCAAGGAAAAAGCAATGAATTGAATATACGGTCAATAACATTCTCACTTAATTGCAATCAATGTAACCAAGAGTAATACAATGGTCTCTTCAATTTGAATAGAATTAATAACTAATGTTTGTTTTGTAATATATTGAACAATGACAGTCAACTACATTAACCCATTGACCTGAGGACATTTGACATTCTACAAATGTCTTCTAAATCCTGACAGTTTTCTGAAAAACTTCATGTTTCTATGTTAGTGGTTCTCAACCTTTTGCATGTCAAGGACCCCCAGAATTATTTGAATTTGGCCGTGGAGCTCCATCTGAAAATATGTTGTTTCCGGGGAACCCTCCCAGAAGCAAAGATTTGAGTTAAAAACGTTCGCTCTGAAAGAATATATATTCAAAGATTTGCACCACATTTTCTAGATTTTGGCACTCGGTGCCGCGCTATGAGCTTGTAGATCTGCTATTTGTCAATATCTAAAGTATAACGATGCTTAGAACACCAAAAGGTGGTTCCCGTCTAGAGGTTAAATATCTGCAAATACAGGGATACCTTTGGCAAACCTACAAGGACAGGTGCTAGATACCTTGAAGGTCATGAGACAAAAACATTGAAACCTTCAGTAGCTTAAACTGTTATACAAGTGAAGACTGTGACCTCTTTCTGAAAATACAAATGGGAAATAAAATGGCATCATGAATATTATGCATCGAAAATCGAAATAATAAATGCAGAGGATGTAATCAAGACGTTTTTATTAATCTGGTCAGGTACAAAAGTGTATAATTTACCAGCAGTTTCCAAAAAGTACGTTAAAAGTATGTACAATAAACACAAGGTGCATGCAGAAATCCTGAAACTAAAGACGTGTACAGTAGATACCCTTGCTGTCTTTTTAAATAGGGGTTCTCCTCCACTCTCTGAGCTTGTTCTTCATCCACTTACAATAGTCAGCATAGCGAACATTTTGAAACAAATCCCTACTGAAGTTAGGGAATGCACTGAACTGTCTTCCGACTTGGCATTGGAATAATTGTGCCTCCCTAAACACCTTAACCAGGGCCACAATGTCGTCTTTCTCTCCAGCTGCACGGTGAATGCCACTGGGAGTTGACAGTTTCAGCTCCCTGTCAGTTTTGTCCATCATCTGCTTGAGGACTCCTATGGACTGGCTGATCCTAGATGCTGACCTCTCTGAAAGATTAGGCCCTAGACCCTTCAAAAATGATTTCAAAAAACCGTTTAGGTGTTCTAGGTGCAGGTCGAGAGGCATGTTTTTACCTTTCCCCCCCCTACCATTCCAGAATCTGTTCCAGGTCAAAGAGTGAGCCATTCGAGGGGATAGTGTGGCTTGGAGCTGCACAGTCAAAAGAAATGTACTGTACGCATACTGTGTGTGACCATACGCCCTGTAGAACTTAAGTGCCAGTATGTACAATCTCATTAGCCTTTCACCGTCACCCTCTTTCACTGCATCTAACATGTCTAGCAGGAAAAACCCAAAGCTCATTCTTGCTTCTGTGTGCTCCTTTTTGTGGTCCCGTTCCGGAGGCGTCATATCCATGTCATGAACGTCCTTCTCATGCCTTGATCGCTCTGACCTGCTTGTGAATGTTCTTTGACACACAAGGTCTTGCATGCGGCACGGAAAATCGGAAGTTCTGAAAGAATCTGGGTCATCATCCAAGTGGAGGTAACAGTCGACACAGCCTGCTACCATGTCAGCCAGCCACTTCCGCTGCTGATCCCTAGTTCCAGCGAGAACTGCAGGTGGAATGAAATCGTCTGGGATTTCTGTCAAAACATTAAAAGGAATTCTTGGTTGACAAAAACAACAGTACAACAATAATCACAACAGTTCTTAAACATTTTGAAGTATATTCAATATACTAAGTTGCATTAATTTGACTACTGAGACATTATGTTAGATATAATGTTATTAGATATAAGTTACCTTTTACATCTGTCAAGCCAAAGTGTTCCATCGCAGCTGCCAGGAACAGTGCAGTTGTGTCTTTGACAACAAACTGTTTGTAGGCATTGTATGCCTTCTTTGGTCCCTGTTTAGCATTGCTGCATCTGTCAATCAGAAATCTGGATTTTAATTTCAATTCAAAATATTTTTCATTCAGTCTCTACTTCTCTCGCTCACCCCTCTCTCACACTCACACACACACACACACACATACATATTTATTTGAGTCTCTCGGTCTCCCTCACTCAACTCACGGTCTCTCACACTCAAACATACATAGTTGTATGTGTCACTGTCTCCCTCACTCTACGCACCCTCTCTCTCACAGATACACACACAGTGTATTTAGAAATGTAATAACACAGGGGCAGTTGTTTTACATTGTGCAGACTTAAAATACTGGAGTACATTTACATGAAGGGCAGTGTGCATTGACTGCCCACTTTTGCTTTATGCAAGTGTATTCCAGAGACACACAGGGTTCCTTTTTTTCTCTCTCATGACTAACCTCATGTTAATTTTTGTTCATTCTAATTTTCAACATTTTTGCAAATCTGTGGCATATAGGGACATAACCCCTCACTATAAAACAAATATCTTATGTGTGTCCTCAACGTCTTCTGCAGAACGTTAACAACTGCCCACATTGTGCTATCCATACCTCCTCCCCTGGCAAGACTATGCCAATTTCATGTTGTCAGGACTGCATTTCACGTCCCAGTGTGCAGTACTACAATTCATTCAATATCCAGACATGTTCATGTTCAGTTTGCAGGTGACAAATCACTGTGAAAAAAAAAATCACATAAAGTACATACAACACTTTTCCGATGACGATATTGGTTGGGGGGGGGGGGGGGGGAACTGAAAATGTCCTAAGTAATGCGGCTAAATAAATTGCAACTTACTTTAACATGTTCATGTTAGCAACAAGAGTCCCATGATCTTTGGTCGACGCATCCTTGAAGAACACCTTATGATAGATCTAAATTTACATAAAATAAAGTTAGAAATTAAAGTTTATTTTACTATGGTATGTCCAAAGTAATGACTGTTGTACTGTATGTCTATGTCTTGTGGTTCAGGTTCTACTTTTTAAAGTGTGGACAGTATCATTTGAATTAACTATCACATGATTTTGCACAAGAGTTGGATAATTAATTACAAAAAAAAGTGGTACCATGTAACATAGTCGATTTAAAATTACATATCCACTATTTAATGACACTCACTTCAAATAGATTTCTGATGGCATGCCAGTCTTCAAACTTGAAGTGCATGCCCTCCAGTCTTTGCTCTGGGGTGTTTCCCTGTACCATGGACCACTGGATAGTCCGGGAGTTTGCCTCTGTCAGCCGGTCACCGCCAAAGAACACTGGGAACACCCCTCTGAGTCCTGCTCGCTTTGGCACATACCTTAGAATACACAGAAAGGAAGGCTCAAAACTAAATCAAGAATCTGTCCCCGCTTGGCAATAAGTGCAATAAGTGACAGTGGAGATACTTACTTGTTCTGAAGTTGGAACAGCACTTCAGTCAATTCCGTGGTTAAATTTTCATTTTTGAATATGAGACCCAGGGGATACTGTGAACAAAGACAGACATTCATATATAAACGTGCTAGACTTGCTAGTGGATTACACATTATATGAAGGCATGTTACATTTTGTTTTGCCTGGAATGGCCAGACAAATAGACGAACCCAATTATTTATATCACTAGCAGATTTGTCAGTTTTCCAGGCCACATGTAGGTCACAGTACTTACATCAGTGGAGCGCTGTGCCATTTCATCTGAGTACTGGTGTGGTATGTGATGCACTACAAGCTTTTCAAGGGGTTTGAAAGCATCCAGGTGACATGTGAGCATTCGACTGCCAAGGACAATGAACTCCTTCCGCATGTGTTCTTGCGTTAGGACAGATGGAAGAGAGTTACCAACGTCGTAGTGAAGGAGGTCTTGGATTGGTCTACGATTGCTGAGCTGGAATATGGGAATTCTGTCGCGTACAGCCATATGGTGAATCCAGTGAAAAGACTGGTTGCTGCTTTTTTGGGACTGATGGTGTGTTCTGCAAAAAAAATCTAAGTTGTCAAAAATAATGGAATATGTGTGTGGGGCCGGTATGACAGTTGCCATGAATTCATTGTTATTGAGGTCACTGAATGGTAACACAGCTTCGCCATCTTCGTGTGTGCTGCTTGTCTCTTCGCCACCCTCCACCGAGGCTTCCCCTGTTGGATAAATGCAACAACCATTTAGATACATGTTTAGTTTACACACACACACACACACACACACACACACACACACACACACACACACACACACACACACACACACACACACACACACACACACACACACACTTTTCATTCTACTCACTCATTCTACTCACAAAGACATAACCAGAAGTGAAAACTGGAAACTCACCTAACACGTTGAGCTCTTCCATGCTTCGATAGAGGCTGTCCAGCTCCTGCTCAAACTCTGGCTCCTCTTCCTCTATGGTTCGATGGGTGGCTTCTGGCTCAGGGTCCACTACTGGCTCAGGGACAACTACTGGCTCAGGGTCCTCTTCTTCTCCAGACTTCTTCAGGTATTCTTCGATTTGCAACTTTAAGCCCTGAACATCCTCACCACAAAGGTTAGCCAACTCTTGCTGCTTCCGTACAGCATTATCGTGGGTGGTTGTGACGCCCATTTTGCTCAGCCTTTGAAAAACGGCCTTCTTTGCCCCCCCATGCTGTAATATGCTGTTCAAAAAATATGCAAACGCTGACAGTCGGGGCTCTCTTCCTCTCAATGCCGTAGCGGCTGAAGCACAGGTGGCAGGCACAGAATTTCTTGTGATGGTGGCAAATATGGATATCATGAATGGCGCTAGACGTTTCAGATCTGACTCTAAATGTTCAAAAGAAAAAGACTGCAGATCCTCTGCTGATGACCTATACAGCATGCAATCACTGTCATGCTTACAGAGGGTTTTACATTCACTTTCAATGATATCTAGAACCTTAATCTTGACCTCTTCTGCTAGATCCTTGTGATTCAGAATTTTTTTAGCAGCCGTCTTCCATTGTTGATTGGTGATGTTGGTTACAATCCCAGCCTCTTCTGGCTGGCTAAACTTGGCAACCGTTTTAGAAGGGTATGTGGTGATTACCTGAAAAAGGAAGGAAATATTCCATCAAACATAATCCCAGTATCACTAATTTCCACCACCATGCCAGGCAAGCTAAGATAAAAAGGTCCTGACCCAAAATAAAAATGGTAGGCTTTTTATGATTCTTAGGGTCATCCAAATAACACATTAAAAATTGAGTATTATATAAATTGTGGATCATGTTAAATTCAGGGGCTAAAAGTTGGAGTACCATTAGAAACCTATAGGCCTAAGGCAAAATAAATCTAACTTTAATGATGCTTTAAGAAGCATGTAATGTGTCAAACTAGGGGTTATTCATGATTCTGAATCCATTCTAAGTATTAGTTTAGCAGGATTTTTAATGGCAATCCAACTTTCAACCCCTGGATTTACCATGACCCTGAAGGATCATGAAAAACCTTGAACGATTACTTTTGCAAGTTACTGCCCAACCCCCATCTCTGCTAAACATGAAAGCCACATTCCACACTACTATGTGGGGGGTTGGGGCACTGTATTAGCCTCGCATAGCCATACTAATATGGGGCAGGACTGACTACAAGATGCTATTACGGATGATTTATTGACATTTATATTCAGTTTGTAGAATGGGTACAGACAGTTCAAACGAAAGTACTGGTCAACACAAAAACGGTTACTGTGAGGATATAACCAGAACAAAGAGTTTTTTTACATCAGGGTCCTCCATTTTCAATTCATCAGGACATTTAAGGTCGATAAACGGGAAATCGTCACATACAGTTTAACTTGTTTACAGGGGCATATCCTAATAAACACTCACGTTTAGGGAGTAGAACTTTAATTGTTTAAAGACTGTAATAAAACCTTACCTCAACAATACTTCGCCGTGCGGAGGTTGATGTGGTCTGACCAGGACTCGGAGGAATTAGACATCTTTTTTTCTCCCTCCTGGGCGTTTTGGATGGTGTCAATTGGTCTCGGGACCGTTTCTCAGAAGTTGTAGAACCGTGACTTGACGTTGACGGTGGGCTTGATGGTGTCGGCGACGGAGAGGCGACAGATACTGCTGGATCAGAACCACGGCTCGATGTTGTAGCCGACGCTGCTGCTAGAGATCCCCTTTCGTTCTCTTCCCATTTTCGGAATAAATGTACCGACTGTTCGTGTCTCCTTACTGCGTTATCGCACTTAATGCAGGACCGAAATGATTTGTCCCGAGAATTAATCAAAGTCAAGCCTAAACCCTGAAGTTTCTCGAAAATATTCTTGTCCTTTGATGCAAGTGCCATTTGCTGAAAGATTAATTTAGAGTGTCCAATTCTTCGACAACTTCCACTACTTCTTAAAGAAGCATTGCAAAAACGACAATTATCATTAACATCCATATTTTTGTCTCTCTCTGTACTAGTCTGCGACCAAATGCTGTTGTGTTCTGTACTAGTCTGCGACCAAATGCTGTTGTGTTTACATTTCACACTAGAGTGTCGCGCCGGCGCTTGTGTGACGTAGCGGGCTGCCCTGCCTGGGCTGCTCTGGTTGGCTGTAGGCCTAACCAATAGAGACCGTTTGAATCATTTTTGTAACCGCCCCTTGGAAATAATCCTGAAAGTGACGAGGTCGAGACTAATGTCCCACGCAGCCCAGCGCAGTGGTATATTAGTATCGCAACGCGAGGCTATTTCACACCTCCCTCCCGGCTGGAGACAGGCATTGTTCAAGCTAATGTGTCATTTGCATTCCAACTAGCCTTCCACATGTAGGCAAACTTACATTACAAACTTACATAAACTAAATGTTGTTTTAGATGTTATATTTGTTATATGCGGTTTGCAGAAATAACGATGTCTGACTTTATTTCTCGAAACGGAAAAAGAAATATGGTGTGTGGTATTGTTTCCACCAAGCGCATAGCTCAATCGATATAAATACATGTTGACTATACACGCCATCTTTAGCATAATTATGTTGGAATAATAAAGTTTATAGCATTGTGACTATGTCGCGCATATTCATTTCATATATCAGCGCATCAAAAATATGGTGAAATATGGTGTATTGACTGACTGGCGTATTGTTTCAACCAAACGCATAGCTCAATAGATATAAATACATGTTGACTATACACGCCATCTTTATAGCATAATTATGTAAGGTGGCGATGATAAAAATGAATCAATTATCCTGGAATAATAAAGTTTATAGCATGGTCTGTTTGACCCGACCGACATTTCCTTGGAGCGAGAATGTTCGCCGATGCGCGAATCAGCGCAATGCTTTTTTTCTCTCTCCCTCTCTCTCTCTCCCTCTCTCGTGGAGAGGGAGAAAATATCCAAGTAACTGACGGTGAGGTATGCGGAAGTGCATTTTAGATAACGCTGTAGCACTATTTGTGGCGGTGATGCGTCACATGACTTGATCTATCCTATGGTGTATATATAAACCGTGCTGCTGCTACGGACCTTTCTGCTGGCACAATAAATCAAATATATATAAATGACATCGATCATAGGCGGCGGGTATGTAAGGCTAGGCCAGGCTTAGCCTTCCCAAAAATTATGCTGGGTATTTTTAAAATATATATAGGCTAATATGTGCGCAGCATTATATAGAAGGCTAGCCGCTCCCAAACTCCCAACTCCTTTGTCTGTAGCCTAAACTTTTCTGATTTGCACGCACGCACGCACAGCTCTTTCCTTTTTTTGGCACAATCAATCAAATATATATTAATTACATCGATGTTTCCCCCTCTATATAAAATGACAATATATAACTAATGTCGTATTTCGTCTGAGCAATGTGCCTGGCTCTGGCAATAACGTGTGGTAGCCTATTGTATTGGCTCAATACAAAGTCGGACAGTGTTTGCTGCGCAAGGGTATTCAATAAAGCGCTCACACCGTCACTATAATTATAGTTTGGTAAACTGAAATAAAAAATAACTTTGAGTTGTCCTGTCTAGTTGAAACTGCTGCCTTGAATTCGTTGGAATGTAACATTTAGAAGACAATGGCAAGCCGTCAACGGGTGCAGAGAGAGGTGTGAAGATCATTAGACAGTGGGGGAGACAATGGCCAATCAAATAGCACGAAAAACACCGGTCAGCCTGACCGTTAGCCGTCATATTAGTAGTGCATTTTTTTCAGACATCCTAGTGTTAACCGATTCCTTTAGGGAATTCCAAATGAAACCTTGCAGAACTGTAACTCTGGAACCAGATGGACCCATAACGGACCATTACAGGTTCCATTTGTACACTCTCAGAGTTAATGGTGCGGCTAATTGAAATTAAAGGGATAACATTTTTTTAGCGCTGGGATAACCTAATCTAATGCATATCAAACTGGGGGTTCCTTGAAATGAAAAGGGTTGAGATTCCCTGGTTTAAAAATGTAATAAAGGAACATGACACTAGTCCTAGTGTCATGCCTTATAGGCCTGTCATAATTATTCCATAATCACCTCATCAATAGCAGATCTGTAGATGTAGAGCTATTTCCGGTTTAACTTTTTTTTTCTATAGCAATAGAATTATTAAACGTCAGTTATTTCTGTCTATACGTATTTAGATCTTTCATATCTGCCCTGTACATTGTGCAATTTTATTTGTTTGAATATTAAGCCTAAAAGGCACAGATATTTGTATTCATTATGTTCCAGTGTTCAATGCCATAAACACAATTACATCGTTTATCACAATTGTTTGTGTGAAGATTGTCACACAATCAATTGTCACGACAGCCCTAGACGTCGTGCCTAACAAACGATGCCCTTTAGCTGCTCTAAAATCTCTGGAAACCACAGCCTCTTGGGGCCTATTTGCCTCCAATGTACAACTGCAGTCGTGTGTCTCCCCCCCCACCCCCCCCCCCATCTCCCCCCCCCCCCCCCCCCCCCCCCCCCCCCCCTCCCCCCATCCTGCGTCCCACCGAACGTGCTCAGAATGATGGGAGCATTGCCAGGAGGACCGGAGGAGGAGGGAGAACGGGACGGGCGGGGCACGGGAGAGACCGAAAGAAAACCGACAACGGAGGACGAGAGAGAGAGAGAGAGAGAAAATGATTGTGTAGAAAAAAACAAGAAGCGAGTGTGTGTGTGTGTGTGTGTGTGTGTGTGTGTGTGTGTGTGTGTGTGTGTGTGTGTGTGTGTGTGTGTGTGTGTGTGTGTGTGTGTGTGTGTGTGTGTGTGTGTGTGTGTGTGTGTGTGTGTGGGGGGGGGGGTATAGGAGATGAATGAACGTTGGAGTTGAGCCAAGAGGCAGGAGGGAGTGGTGCTGAGGGAGGAGAGGGAGGAAGGAGGCGTGTGGTTTTTAGAGTTTCGAGCGTGTAAGCGATCTGTTGAAAGACCATATCTGTTTTGTATTTGTCTCATTTTTAATGACAGCTTCTCCACCTTTCTTTTTATTTGTGATACGGTTGGAGGCCATCGATATTGTCCTTTTCTTTTTGCTGAGGTTTGCGTGATCTGCGCAAAAGGACAGTTAACCCATTTTGGGCGGGAACCCCTTTTGGTGTTTTAAACATTGTTATAATTTAGCTATTGAAAAATAGCAGATCTACAAGCTCATAGCGCGCCACCGAGTGGCGCGCTATGAGCTTGTAGGTCTTCTATTTTTGAAAAATCGTGAAAATATTTATTTCAGAAAACTGGGGTCAGGACTAAATGGGTCAAAGGATAAGGGACACTATCGGTGGCACCCAACTGTATGTGATATATCGGTCTGTGCATGTGGATGGGATGGACCCAATTTTTGTATTGAATGCTTTGCAGTAGCCGTTCTCATTTTTTATCGTTTTTCAGTATTTTTATCGTTTCTTCTATCTTCCAACACAAATGATTTCTAGAATGCCAGGGTTGCCTCGAAATGGTGACTAATAGCATGTTACCGTGGGTGGATGAGCAGGTGAAATGAATCTCCCACAGCCAAAATGTATGCAGTATGCAGTTACCCCTCCTATATCCAGCTTTTGGTGTGTGTGTGTGTGTGTGTGTGTGTGTGTGCACAAACATTGTCCTACACAAACATTAAATTCCTTATTGACAATGAATGGGCAATTTGACGTCATAGTGTCTGAGCAAATACACATGGTGTCTATGATGTACGATGATAAGAGTGCCCCTTACTTCACACGGTGTGATTTCCTTTTTTTCTACTGCTTGGAAATGTACAAATCAATGAATGTGTTGCTCTGTAAGGGTAGTGGTGCATGAAGCATATTGTAGAATACCGACCAGGGGTTGCAGTGATTAATGATTTCTAGCTAAACGCTCTACAGCAGATCTTAAAATTGCCACTTGCTTAGCCTGAAGTTATATGCTTTAAAGGAGCATTCAGTGATTTGGGTGATTTGGAAAACCACCCAGTCCGCCCCGGTAACAAAATGTGCACATGCACGCTCTACAGTGGGGGGAAGTGCAACAGGCCAACAGCATGTGCACCAAGGCCCGCCCCCACTCGATCAAGGCCCCTCTCATCCTGATTGGATGAAGGTTTTGCCACCCGCCACCAAAACTGAAACTAGGGTTTTTTTTACCCCAGGGGCTCACTGGGGACAGGGAGGAACTCCTTATATGGTCAGCACACTCTATAGTAGGGAGGATTATCCAGAAAAAAAGAAAAAATAAGTGATATTTGAATTAAGTCAAATCACTGAATATACCTTTAAAACGAACTTCGTACCGCTGTCAGGGCCGCTGTCAAACTTTTTTGTGTCAAGGACCCCTAAATTGATATCTATTTGGTCACGCCCATCTGTAAAGAGTTTGTGCCAGAGACCTCCAGAAGCAAAAAAAATGTGTTATAAAATTTTAAAACAGTGAAATATTTTTCTAAAATCACAAATCTGTGACGTGCTATGAGCTTGTATACAGTTGGAGGCCATCGATATTGTCCTTTTCTTTTTGCTGAGGTTTGCGTGATCTGCGCAAAAGGACAGTTAACCCATTTTGGGCGGGAACCCCTTTTGGTGTTAAACATTATGTTATAATTTAGCTATTGAAAAATAGCAGATCTACAAGCTCATAGCGCGCCACCGAGTGGCGCGCTACGAGCTTGTAGGTCTGCTATTTTTGAAAAATCGTGAAAATGTAGAAGGATTTTTTTCAGGATTTAGAAGGATTTTTAAAAGTTTTGAGGTCAGGCCTAAATGGGTCAAATGATAAGGGCAACATCGGTGGCACCCAACTGTATAGTTAAAGTGGTTAAAAATGATTGTGACTGCTAATGATTGCTACAGTATATTGACCGCTTTTGCTGGGGATCCCCCTGGAATTCCCCCGTGGACCCCTGGGGGTCTCGGGACCCCACTTTGAGAACCAATGCTCTAAGCAGCGCTATTCATTCATAACAGGTGGACAATGCACAGTGCACACATAATACATAAACACATTTTCACATACCCCCCTCTTGTAAGAGCTACATATTATAACCGTGATGTGGTATCACTATTTTTACCACTTTTTGCTGTGTGTGCTAATATGATAGAACACATCCCTCCGGATACGTAGACGTGATTGTAGAGTGGATTCAATTTAACACTTATACCGCCATTGCAGTAGATGTACGTCAATTGAAGCCTATTTAATCCAACGCTCAACGCCATTGCCATAGATCAACGGCAATTGCGCTTTTATAGCACTTTCGATCGATCAAGCCATAATGCTACTTACGTTAGCATCGGGTTGCTAGCTGTTGTTGTCACAACACTGGGTCGCCCATCTTAGATTGTCGGCACCATAATCATCCATTCTATCTGTTTCTTTCAATCGCCTGTATCTCCTATTCCTTGTCCCAGATGACATTTTTGATCAAAACAAGGTTTATTTGATGGCACAGAGCCGACTATGTGGAGCACCTCCAGTGCACCGGCATAGATCCGTTTGGTAAACAAGACCTGTCCAGGACCCGTTTAACTTCCTAGTTTGTGTTCAGTACCGGAAGTCTGGAAATGTGGCTTTTCAAAATAAGAGCTCAACTGGGAAAAATGCTGGCGTGAATTATATCATAATTTGTCAATAAATGCTAGCGGTCTAGAACACAGTCTCTTCTCATACAGTCTACCCCCTGAGTTGAATGTAATGTCACAGTCAATATCCTCAGAATGTGGGGAAATGAGAAAGTGTAGGTGAGATGAAACCCAGGGGTCAAAGGTGAGATGAAACCCAGGGGTCAAAGGTGAGATGAAACCCAGGGGTCAAAGGTGAGATGAAACCCAGGGGTCAAAGTAGAGATGAAACCCAGGGGTCAAAGTAGAGATGAAACCCAGGGGTCAAAGTAGAGATGAAACCCAGGGGTCAAAGGTGAGATGAAACACAGGGGTCAAAGTAGAGATGTAACCCAGGGGTCAAAGGAGATTGAAGTTTTGTTGGTACTACTGCCACGACCTTTGCTTAGTTGTTCTCTTCGCCATCAGCTTCATGTATCCCTGAATCCTTTGATTTCTTCCCTATACCAGGTATGGAAACCAGTTACTAATATGATGGATGTCGCAATTATGATGGCATTTTATATGATGATCAATATGTGACTAAATTTGACTGAGGGACTGCCATTGGATTTTTTTGAATTTTCGTTTTTTCATGTTATATGAAAGCAGGGAATCATAGCTTCAAATTGACATATTGGTTGTTCAGTTTGGCCCACCAGTTTTGGAGATATGGCTCATAGAGTAATGTCTTGCAGAAAACAGCGAGTTGGGAAAACAGGCTTGAAAGGTTCACTTCTGTGGACTCTAACATTACACCTAGTTACATGTTTAAGCATTTATTTCATATTTACATGTTGATTTCAGCTCTGACACTTATTTCAGACATTCTCTAGTATGTGAAGAGTCTGCCTGTGCTATAAACTCATTTTGGAAAAAAATAAATAAAAAAAAGTTTTTCTCCTCTGGTGAAAAGCTGTAATTTGCGCGATGGCAGTCTCTCAGTCAAATCTGGTCACATATTGTCACACAAATAATTGGGATTAATGCCGTTTTTATGTATATTCTTGTCAGTGGAACAGTGGAACATATGAATAAAACTTGTAATCCAGTCTGGCATTGTGCCGCGGGTTCGACTCCCGATCCCGACGGCCTTTACTGCATGTCTTCCCCCATCTCTCTCCCCATTTCCTGTCAGCCTACTGTCTGTCCCTCCATAAAAAATATAAAATAAAGGCGAAAGCCACAAAAAAAAACATTAAAAAAAAAGTGGTGGAAACTTTAAAAACTTTTAAACCACTATATACTTCCCACAGATTACACACACCTAAAGTGAGTTTGAAACTATGACCGACAAGAAACACCCATACCTATTGGGAGAAATTCAACAATGTGCAAACACAGCAGAAAGATTTGTGAACTCTTGCGATAAAAGAAGGTTAGCCAAAGGAATACAACCACCCTAAGGACGACTACTATCTGTACCAAGTAGACCGCTAGACCTAGTGCACATGTACAAGTTAATCTGAGGCTTTTATGTATACTATTTAAATAGTCTTGAGAAAAAGAAATCTGCTATTTGTCCCAAAGTGACTGCAAAAGACTGCTGCTATTGTTTAAAAAATAAAAAGCTTTATACCCTGTATAACGTGTATATAACGACGCAATGTGACATAGCTCTGTTTACAAAATGCTGTACCCCCACCAACTGTATATACTTTCCCCATTTTTAACAGTTTTTATTATATTGAAATTGAATTGATAGAAACAGGATTAGAGGGATCCTCCCTGTACGCACGTGCTGCCATCCTCAAAGGAAGAACGTTATGTCAGAATACATTTTTGATCCTCGTGTTCTTTTTTCATTTAATTGATTTCTTTCTCTTTGCCCCTCTCTCTCTCTCTCTCTCTCTCTCTCTCTCTCTCTCTCTCTCTCTAGCGCCAAATTCCTGTTCTAATTTTTCTTTCCCACTTTCTTTCCGTGCCATATGCTCTTGGCAGCAGATCCCTTCAATATCAATCACCGTCTCATTTGAGTCAACTCTTTTTAGTGGTGGTGTGATGTACTAGCACTCTTTCTCTACTGGCATTGCCACTGGTTCTTTTTTTAATGAGGATGGTTGGTGTTAAGTGCACACGTTACCTGTCACTTTCTGCCACTGTGTGAGGTTGTTGTCAGCCTGGGGGCGGGCGAGAGAGAGAGAGAGAGAGAGAGAGAGAGAGGAAAGACCGAGGAATAGGAAGAGAGAGAGAGAGCTCTTTCTGATCATCCTGTGACAGTGCATTATGGGTATAGAGGGATTGTAATGAAAGGCACATTTAAATGTGGGCATGCACTGGCTTTACGAGTTATTGCTGTATTCATGTGTATTAAAAGGCAAGACCACTTTTTGGTAGAGGTTGGAAAAGTTAATCAAACTCAAGTTGACTGTCTCATCAGCACAGCTACTCGTCTGAAGCAATTGTGGCCCTATGTATTCAATTCATCAACATGGAATACAAAAATCAACACAAAAATAAAACACAAAACACAATCTGTAGAAAGGAGAAAAAGGGGGGAAAACAGCGGCAGTGGAATGACAACTTTCAATGGGAATTTTGCATGTTTTTTTTGTGTACTCCTGATACATGCTTTTTTTTCAGGCCAATTTTGAAAAATGATTCACTTTGTTTAATGAGTACTAGAATGAGAGTAGTAGAATAAGAATTTTCAGAAGACGGACGGACGGACGGACGGACGGACGGACGGACGGACGGACAGAAATAACGAACAATCAAAGCATTATCAGCCATTATCATCATCAGCTAGCGACTCCAGCATCATGACCAGCAGTGTTGCCATGTCCCCTTATTATAAGCAACTTTGGGCTTGTGTTTCTGTAAAGTCGGTTTGTAAAATATCGGTATTTGCAGGTTTTAGTGCAGTTGCTTAGTTTGGGCTTGCTTGTTGTTTAAACCAGGGCTTGTTAAACATTTTCTTGTCGAGGACCCCCCGTCGTCAATACATTACATTGAGGCAGATGAGTGTGAAGGTTTTTTCTTATTTATCTGATGTCTTTATCTGACCCCAACTAAGTGATGTGCGTATTCTAGTTTTTGTAGAAAATATTTTGAGCCAGGGACCCCCCAACATACAAAATGTGTGTATTTAAAATAGCAGAGCTCACTACACGTTGTTAGCTTGTGACCTTGTGGCCTATTAGTCGCTTCTTTTGGAGCTTGGGCTCATCGTGGACCTGGCTGCTCGTTTCTCTCGCAAACTCGGCCAACGGTGCACGATCACGACTCTGCCAGCCCAGTGAGGGAACGCTGCCAGAGAGCAGAGTGAGCCATTATAGTGACTAACCGTCACGCCCTGTCAAACACGAGAACCTGTACGCAATACTGCTGAGGACGCTGATCGCAGAGGAAGGACTCACACAAAAGACCATGACTGTCCTGCTGAGGATGCTGAAAGTACAGTAAGGAAAGGACACTGAATCAGGAAGCCAAGTGGAAGGAGGTGAAGAGGAGAGGTGAAGAGGAGAGCACGCACAGGGAGAAGAGAGAGAGAGGAGAGGAGAGGCAGTTGTAGTTCATTAAGAACAGATCTTGTATGTTGCAGGCCGGCCACATCTGTCGTCTCCGCAATTCACATTTAAAATGAACACACACTCTTCTCCTCTATGACCTAAACCTACTCGGAAATTGCCATCTGACGAGGGGCTGCATGGCGTTTTCTCCAATGAACCCAGCTCGATTGCCTTATCATGAACCCAACGCATTCTCACTCCCAAGACAAGGCAAACGGGTGACTGGAAGGGGGTACCTGTGACGGAACATGTTGACTGGGGGGGGATATGAGTTACCATTCTGTCCCTATCGGGACACAACTCGGAACGGCGGAGTTTGGTAAAGCCTGACTCGTTAAATACGGTACACCCTTATGGTGACCAATAATGCTGGGATCTATATCATATGAAGGGGCTCCAGACAGTAACCTACTCTCCTCCCGTGGCTTATAATCCTATTTTACATTTCAGCTTTATATATAATTAAACCACATTTTTTTCTGTTTACCTCAGCGATCATTAATTGTTCAGTAGAAATATAATACTTTACATATTTCTACCATTGCTATTTCTGGAATGTAACGTTCCGCAGGCATTGCTGTTTAAGTTCTGTCCCCAGTGAACCAGATATTTATTTAGTATATTATATCCCGCTCTACCTTTATCTGCTCCTGGCAAACAATTTAATTCTTCTCATTTACACATGGGATAAAATACTCTCTCAAAAGTGTAGGTTATTTTTCACTATGCAAAGCATTGCTAAGTAAGTAAAATCTGTCATACTGTGTGGCGTATATTAGGCTTTCCTCTCTTAGGTCTGCAGGCTGTTAAACTGTGTAACGTTTCATGATGGTCTTTTCTTAAGGTCAGAATGAACCAAGTATGGCATTTAAGGGTTCTTGAATAAAGCCCAATTAAACTTACTGTAGTTTCCTCAGCATGAAAGAAATTAAAAACGGAAAATACAATTTTTGTTGCGTGGAGAAAATGCACATTAATTGTGCCGTCATACATCTCCCCTCATGCAAGAGTTTAATTTCACCACTGTGTTTAGCGTCACAGTTTGAGCTGTTGGTCTCTCAGCATCATCTACTCAGGACCACACAGCATCCTGCTGAGTGAAGCTAATGATGTGTGTTTCTGCATTATTGATGAGCGTTAATGTTCGATACCTGCTGATAGTACCGTTCCAACTATAACCCGCATCCTTAATGCAATTAATCTTACATAAGTAAGGAGCATATTGTCATAACAGCGTCAAGTAGGGCGTGGCTAGCAATTCAGGGCTGGAGCCAGGCTGGAAAGTTTCTTGAATATGTGAAAAGAAATCTGCAAGAAGAGAGGTACATTGCAGGTTTGAATCTCTTTCTAGTTTCTACCGTCTTTCTTGTTTCATTCAAAGGTTTCAAAGGTAATCTTTTAAAAACAAGAAACGGCTATTATGATTTCATGGGCACATTAACATATGGACATTAACATCAGTACATGGTACATTGTACATGTGCAGAGCAATTAAGTTCTGTCACGGAACTCGGAGCAATTGCTGCTGGCCGACCATTGGGCGGACTCGGCTCCATAATTGTCTCCACCAGGCCGAAGGCATGGGGAGAGAGTATGTTTTGCACTCCGTCCGTGTGTGTGTGTGTGTGTGTGTGTGTGTGTGTGTGTGTGTGTCCTTCCTTCCTTCCGTCCGTCCGTCCTTCCGTCCGTCCGTTATCAGCTAATCTCTGGCACCGTTGGCCCGATCAATGCCAAACTTTGCACACACACTCCCTGGATGCCAACGATGAACCTCTGCCCCACATTTTCCAGAACGTCCTGTTATAGCGCCACCATGAGGCAGCTTTTCACATTTTTTACCTAAAACTGCACCGATCTGCGTGATACGTTGCATGCACACTCCCTAGAGGCCAAGGACAAACCTTTGACCTGCATTTTCCGCATCTGCCTTTTATAGCGCCACCAGGAGGCCGACCTTTGTAAAACACATTTTTTGATATTACTCCTCCAGATTCTGTCCAAAAATCTCACAAATCGTTACACAGTATCTCTATGGTCATGTGCTCAAGTCGGATCTGTCCGATATTTCATATTCCATCCTAATTGGCTATAATTGGCTTTCACAGTTTGCAAGATTGCCCCGTTTTGAACAAAAGCCTCAAATCATGAACGCAGCATGCAATTTACGTGAAATCTTTCACACATTTTCTTACTAGGCTGAGGAATATATCCCACCCTTTTCACATTGGCCTGTTATAGCGCCACCAACAGGTTGATTTTTGCTAAACACATTTTTGGAACAAAATGCCTAAAAAACATGTTTATAATAATCCTAAACATTTTGCCAAACATCTCACACAGTCCTATCCTCCTGGTGGAGACCTGTGCCCAGAAGGGCACTTTTTCTAGTTCTATTCTCAACCAATCATGTACTCTCTTAATAATAGAGCCTCATATTTAAATGGGGAAGTGTCATCGCTCATTCCTTCATTGCGTTTTGGTGTTGCTGTTTTAAAACTTGCTGCTCTTCCACCACCCCAGCTACCGTGGCGTTGTGGATCCACTTTCATGTACTGGGGGGATTCCCTATTGGTAGGGAGATGTAATGTACTTTCTCAGAGTACCTAAAAGCAGATTCAATTCACCAAACCAAAATAAACTCATATTCAATAAAATAAAAAACTATATTTTATTCATGAGTTGTCCTGACTGAGCTGCAGTAGTTCTGCTGTGGTGAAGTCTCTGCTGCTGAGCTAGCAAACATAGACACAGGAAAACGTCATGTTCTCCATGGTTGCTGCCTTCAGATCTCAGCTCTCGCAAACAGCATTGCGTGTGTGTGTGTGTGTGTGTGTGTGTGTGTGTGTGTGTGTGTGTGTGTGTGTGTGTGTGTGTGTGTGTGTGTGTGTGTGTGTGTGTGTGTGTGTGTGTGTGTGTGTGTGTGTGTGTGTCAGAGAGAGAGAGAAATATACTGCACATCAAAATAAAATACTGGCTGTGTTGTATTGTACTACTCTGTTTGGTGTGAGTTGCGTAACATTGGTTTTGGCTGTCAGCCCAGTCTGCCTGCCTGCCGTAAACATCAGTGGCTCGTGACTCTCACTCTTCTAGTCAACCTTTCAGTCTGTCACTGCTCCCGATTCACTGGTGACTGACACGGGAGTAAACAGCCAATGCACCGCAGTCCTCCTATCTGCTGCTGTCTCAAATGGTCCTTGATTATTTGGCCATGTTTTAGTCTACCTGCATGCATGCATATCTGTCTGTCCGTCTACATTTATGTTGTGCTGTCAGAGTGTACCATCCCGTTGATCAGTTTACTGTATGTCTCTATTTCTCTTTTACCACGTTAAACCGTCTCTATACTTACCGTAGTAAACTTGACCTGAATTTTCCACCCTACACCGAATATCTTTTTGTGGCTTTTTTATGGAGGGACAGACAGTTCAGTCAGACAACTCAAGTAATGTAATATATATTTATTGAATATAGATGAGCAATACAGTATATTTATTATGGTTTGGCGATGTATTGGATCTGCTTTTTAGGTACTTAGATCAAGCGCATCAGTCCCGACCATAGGGACTCTGAATCCCCCGTACCTAAACAGTAGATCCAAAACGACAGGTGGTAGCTGGGGTGGAGGTGGGTGCGCAGAAGGTTTGTATACAGCGGCACGCTGATACAGAAGCAGCAAGCAAGTTGTATACTGCAGCGCGCAGGTATACGGTAGCAGCAGCGAGCAAGCAAGCAGAAGGAGGAATGCAAACCTCCGGTTAAAGTAGCCGGTATGAAGATGGAGTGAGTGTGTGATTGGCTGAGTGAATCATGTGAATGGGAGCGTGATGCTGAGGCGGTACTGAGGTTCCCTGACTGAACTTGCTCTGCGCATGTCTACGACAGGCGCAAATGCTCATTAGGCTGACAGGAAATGGGGAGAGAGATGGGGGGAAGACATGCAGTAAAGGCCGTCGGGATCGGGAGTCGAACCAGCGGCACACTGCCAGACTGGATTACCAGCCAAGGTGCCTGGACCATTGAGCCATAGCCTAGGCCATACGCCGAATATCTTTGACACAAATAGCCGCTACATCTGCCATGTTTTGCCGAATGTTACCCCCAGAATGGGGCTGCTGCGGTTCCAAGTCACTCTATCATTGTTACAGCTCATCTCTGCTCATCCGTCTTTGGGTTTTGCAGAATCCATCCAGACAACCATCCGTCCGTCCCTCCATCCATCCATCCATCCATCCATCCATCCATCCATCCATTTGTCCGTCCCTCCTTCCCTCAATCTGCACCTCTACAGTTGGAGGCCATCGATATTGTCCTTTTCTTTTTGCTGAGGTTTGTGTGATCTGCGCAAAAGGACAGTTAACCCATTTTGGGCGGGAACCCCTTTTGGTGTTTTAAACATGTTATAATTTAGCTATTGAAAAATAGCAGATCTACAAGCTCATAGCGCGCCACCGAGTGGCGCGCTACGAGCTTGTAGGTCTGCTATTTTTGAAAAATCGTGAAAATATTTATTTCAGAAAACTGGAGGATTTAGAAGGATTTTTTAAAATGTTGAGGTCAGGCCTAAATGGGTCAAATGATAAGGGACAATATCGGTGGCACCCAACTGTATGTTTTCCATTTCTTCTCCTCCTCTTTCGCTCTTTCTCTCCTTCCTTCACCTTGTCCTTTCTTTTTTTTTTTTTTTTATCTGTTTATTAAGATTTTTGGTATACAAGCATTTCAAGAATAAATAAAAAGAGACAAAACATAACCATCAAAGAAAAAGACAAAAACAATAAAATAATAACATGGCTGATGACTATACCGCACTCCGAGGACAGAAACAACATCACAATCGATTCTAAAAAAACATTTCTGATATGGAAAACAAAACATATGTGTATACATGTGTACCCACATAGACACCCATACATATATAAACATACATACAGTATACACATACATATCAACAATTCTATACATTAATTAGATGACACCTTGCCCTTTCTCGTCCTCAAAGTTCTCTCTCTTTTCATATTCTGCCAGCCCCTCTTTCATCCCCTCCCTGAGGCTCATCCTCTCTATTATTCATGCGTAGATCAAGTCAGATGGCAGAGACGGGAGAAATGCCTCTCTGGGACGTTTCAGGACACGGAGGTCATGCTTGACATGCGTTATATAAAGTGTGCGTCTGTGTGTATTGCGTATGTATTCCACATTAGAATTGCAAAATCACAACGGCACCAATTCCATTCCAGCTGGAGACCTGATAGCCCGTCTCCGGACCCCCCGGGTTGAGCTCCTTTGGACCCCTAACCCATAGGGTCCGTTCTCATTGACATCCCATTGTCCCGCCTCCAGCGCCGGAACTGGCTATCTGCGCGTTGGCGCTGGAGGCGGGACAATGGGATGTCAATAAGGAAGTCAAGAGAATTTCAGAGCTGCCAAAACGGTCTAACAAAGTATTAAAGTAGTAAATACTTAACGGCTTCTGCTCGGTTCGCGGGGGGTCCGGTTGTCTCCGTTGTCTCCTATAGCTCTTATATGCTTCTTTTGGAATATGTCAGCATCACACCCACAGCGCAGACACCCGTCGGAGAGGCTAAGTCAGCCTGCATATTGAAATGAGCACGTCGCTTGAAGTCGATGAGAACGGACCCTATGGGTTAGGGGTCCAAAGGAGCTCAACCCGGGGGGTCCGGAGACGGGCTAGAGACCTGAGTGAGTTGCACATCTTTGATTCGGGGAAGTTCAGGCTAGAGAGGGCACAGTGCTTACCCAGTTGAAGGACTATGGGGAACGATAACTTGGCATAGCCTTGCATTTATTTAATACCTTATGCTGCAAAACTAAAGTGAAAACGTAAAGATAATTGGCTTATGAATTATGATCGGCCATCGGACCTTCCCCATTAGGCATCGGCCACTGAAAAAACATAATTGGCCGATCACACGCACGCACGCACGCACGCACACGCACACACGCACACACACACACATGATCTTGCTCACCATGGGATTTAGCATGCTGATTAAATCTTCCACCTCCCTTGTCACCAGTCATAATGTGACATGGCTGCACGGCTAAACTGGGCCAAGGCCCACTGACACATGTGGTGTAACAGGGGGGAGGGGGGTCTCCCTGCTCTATTACAGCTGGCAACTGGACTGAGAAACTGGGTTAATGTCCCGGACTCCCGGTTATGTCCCCATCTCCCCGTGGTGGCATGGATCGTGTCACCATTGCCGAATATACCAACGGGTGGCAAATGAAACAATCTGAATAACTGTATGGAATGGAGTATCGAAGTCCTGATGGCACTCCGCTCTCCCCTGGGTCGCGGAAATCTCCGGGGTCTATTGAAAATACCATAGGGTCATCTTAGCATCGCGTCGTATACGTAAGAACTGTGTGTAAAGGGATTGTGACATTAAAAAAAAGTTTTTGTAATTTTAATTTTTTCTTTAGGTTTTCTGAGCTCAATTGCACCCAAAAAAACACACCCGTGTGAACTGAGTGGTGTAAGGTCTTATATAGCCTGTCTGACGTAATGAAATCATGTCTGATGTAATGAAATCACACCCGGGTGAACAGGGTGAACATAGCAACCATGCTCATTTTTTCTGCACAGACTAACAAAGCCAGTTGTAGGAGTGGTTTACACCACTCAATAATGAAATCACACCCGGGTGAACAGGGTGAACATAGCAACCATGCTCATTTTTTCTGCACTAACAAAGCCAGTTGTAGGAGTGGTTTACACCACTCAAAAAACGGAACTTTTAACATTCAGTAGATTTGCTGTGGTTTGGGGTTTTCTGGCTCAAACGCTCTGATTTTCCTGTGGAGTGATGTAAGAGGCAGCAAATTCCATATATGGGATTTGCCAGCAGATTTCACTGTTTTGCCTCTTTTAATTGCTGCTCAAAAGGCTTCACAGACACAGACAAAATCTACAGAACGTTCAAAGTTCAGGTTGTTTAGGTGTAATTGAGGTCCTAACCTAAAAGAAAAAAAATGTCATGAAACTTAAAAAAAAAAAAAAAACAATCAGCACGCCGATACTGTCAGGTATGTGACCCTGTCATGGGTTTTGAGGCTTTTGTTCCACCGGTCCGGTCATTTGTACACTCTCAGAGTTACAGACCCATAAGGGTCCATTTGGTTCCAAACTATCATTTAGCTCAAGGACCCCTGGGGGTCCCCGGACCCCACTTTGGGAACCACTGCTGTAGGTCGTGCGCCTGTTCTCCGTTCCTGGCTGTCTCCCTGGGCTGTCTCCCTGGGCTGTCTCCCTGGGCTGTCTCCCTGGGCTGGCTCCCTGGGCTGGCTCCCTGGGCTGTCTCCCTGGGCTGGCTCCCTGGGCTGTCTCCCTGGGCTGGCTCCCTGGGCTGTCTCCCTGGGCTGGCTCCCTGGGCTGGCTCCCTGGGCTGTCTCCCTGGGCTGTCTCCCTGGGCTGTCTCCCTGGGCTGGCTCCCTGGGCTGTCTCCCTGGGCTGTCTCCCTGGGCTGGCTCCCTGGGCTGTCTCCCTGGGCTGTCTCCCTGGGCTGTCTCCCTGGGCTGGCTCCCTCATAACGGTGTTCCGTCACCCCTAGAAGACTTCCAGAGTCGTGCACAACCGGTGCCAAGGCTGGTGGCCCGTGGTGAACCCTGGTTTTTCCATTAATTTGTTACCCCAATTTTTTGACACTGAAACCTGGTGTTGTTTTCCTGCATAGTGCAGAAAGGTTGTATAGGTGTGCCATATACTTTTGTATACTAGTTATTGATGATGCTTGCTGCATCTGACAGTACTTTCCTTACTCTGTAGCTGTAACTTTCTTTTCTTTTCTTTTTTCCTTCACCAATATTTGTGGTGGGGAGGTGATAATAAGCCGAGGCTGGGTCGCTAGGAAGTAAAGCTCATTATCATTATGGGATGTTGCTCATTTGGAGTGGCCCTGATGGCCTGATACTGTCATCTGTTGTGAGAGAGAGAGAGAGAGGGAGAGGGAGAGGGAGAGAGAGAGAGAGAGAGAGAGAGAGAGAGAGAGAGAGAGAGAGAGAGAGAGAGAGAGAGAGAGAGAGAGAGAGAGAGAGAGAGAGAGAGAGACAGAGAGAGAGAGAGAGAGAGAGAGAGAGAGAGAGAGAGAGAGAGAGAGAGAGAGAGAGAGAATATTATGCAATACTCATGTGTCGTGACGTTCATCATCATGTATTATTTTGTAAATTGTTTGCTTAAAAAAACCCCCTAAAAAACAACAAACAAACGTGGCACAAAGTGACTAGCTATGAGCTTCTATATCTGCTATTTTTGAATAGCCAAAGTATGAAATACTCCTTTTTTCTTTTTTACTAAAATGACAGAGATGCTTGTCCGGGTTAATGTGCAGCAGTAAATTAATGTGTAGCAGTAAGTACTCAGTATGAATCAACAAGATGTGACGAGGCTCGCACAGTAGATCGGTTTCACCTTCAGGTTTAAATAGGCTACCTCTTATTGATTCTGACTTACCGTAGTATGTCTGGATGCATGGGTTTAGGACGGTAGATCAGTGCAGATCAATACAAATGGGCCGTGCCCCCAAGGGGAATGCATTCCATAATTTGAAAGAAGAGACTAATGCCTAGATGAATACCAAAGCCTGATTTAACTTTTCAGCGTAGATTAAGCACCAGCCCTTATCCTGTTGTCGTCGTCACGTGTTGGACGTGTACTCTGTTAAGTATTGCCCCTTGGGCTATAACCTCAGTTACAATGCACATGTACCGTGTCTTATATGCTCCCTCAAATGTGAACATCGTAAATAAGTGTAGATCACAAATACCAAATCAAATCAAATCAAAGGACGAAAGTTGACCAAAGTGCTGCACAGGTTAAAAACAAAAACAATACAATGAAATACAATCAAACAAGATGTGGTCAAATCAATGGTAAATGCTGCATTTATATAGCACTTTATTTTTATTTTTTGAGTGCTTTACATTAGCCTACATTCACCCATTCACACACACTAGACTAGAGTCTGGTGCTACTGCAATGAGAGCCGCCAGGTCATTTGGATGTAATGCAGCCAGGTGTGAGGTAATTGGGTAGCATTATTTACGTGAGCATAATATTGCCGCTGTCGAGAAGAAAACCATATTTCAGCTTTGTATGTTAACGGCATGTCAATGAATTATGCACATGACCTAACAAAATTAACCATGTTAATCATGCATCAAGTTACAGCATATATACAGGTGTGCCTTTACATGTTTTACTTGCCCAAAATAGTGTGCCTTAAGGGACAAAACATTTGAAATACCGCTGGGATAGCCTGCAGTACAGTATATTGGCCAGCACCTTTAGATTGTCGTTGTCGGGCAAACAAACAAAAACAATCTGCGTTTCAATAGATATTGAACCAATGAAAAGTATGTAAAAGCGCTTCTGACTAAACCTCCTAACTCCTACTGTAGCTGCAACTCAGGTTTTCTTTTCAATGATGGACCAAACAACTATCTCCACTTGAGCTGGATTTGGGTAAAGTGATAATGATAATTTAAGCACATTAAAAAACTGACAATGTATAAAGTCACCATATCACCTTTGATGAGGCTGTGTTACAATATTACAGATGTGCCGTTTGAGAACTTCACATGTCCTGCCATTGGCGATTCAGTAGATGGTCAGAAACGGAACATTGTCAGTGAGAACGGCGGGCATGATATGTTATATGTTAATTCTATTCAGATCCCCTGAATAGATAAAAGTGTTCCTCTGCTGAACACTTCTTTTCAGTAGCAAAGCTGTAGAATTAGCATTAGGCTAATCGGTGAATAAAACATGCAGGGAAAACGACGTGCATTTTCAGAAAACCTTCAGGAAAAGATCAGGAAAGCGTGAAGAGTTGGAATGGAACATCTGTATATTCAGATTTTGGACATGGTTGATTTCTGCCCGACAGCAGAAAAAATAAGGAGGCATGCATGCACCGCAGAGGTTTGTCCGTGTTCCTGTAGTGGAGGTGCCTCGGTGGCTGTGGGGTTTTGTATAGGCAGGGTGCTGGGCGGGATGCTGTGAGGGCCATGTCCTAACCTGCTGTAGGCAGGGTGCTGGGCGGGATGCTGTGAGGGCCGTGTCCTAACCTGCTGTAGGCAGGGTGCTGGGCGGGATGCTGTGCGGGCCGTGTCCTAACCTGCTGTAGGCAGGGTGCTGGGCGGGATGCTGTGAGGGCCGTGTCCTAACCTGCTGTAGGCAGGGTGCTGGGCGGGATGCTGTGAGGGCCGTGTCCTAACCTGCTGTAGACAGGGTGCTGGGCGGGATGCTGTGAGGGCCGTGTCCTAACCTGCTGTAGACAGGGTGCTGGGCGGGATGCTGTGAGGGCCGTGTCCTAACCTGCTGTAGACAGGGTGCTGGGCGGGATGCTGTGAGGGCCGTGTCCTAACCTGCTGTAGACAGGGTGCTGGGCGGGATGCTGTGAGGGCCGTGTCCTAACCTGCTGTAGGCAGGGTGCTGGGCGGGATGCTGTGCGGGCCGTGTCCTAACCTGCTGTAGGCAGGGTGCTGGGCGGGATGCTGTGAGGGCCGTGTCCTAACCTGCTGTAGGCAGGGTGCTGGGCGGGATGCTGTGAGAGCCGTGTCCTAACCTGCTGTGACGGCGATGGAGCTCTGCTCACTGCTGCTCTGTCTGCATTATGTGTGTCAACACTGACGGATAGGAAGTCACCTCAAAGCCTTGATCCTCTGTCACCCCTGTGTCCCCTCTACCTCACTGTCTGTGGCCAGGGCCGGCCGGCCGCACGCACGCAGTTACATTTTCTTAAATTCAGTGGTCACTACGATACCATGGATGTTTTTATTCTGTCATTGTTCATGAGTTGAAAGGTTTAGTGTCATGCACAGACATTATCCGCTGTGAAGTTATTACCTTCTTTTGTTTTATCAACTCGATGGTTGCTGCACCTTTGGTTCCCTCTGTTTCTCTTTCTCTCCATCGCGCTGTTTTTAGTTTTTTTTTGCTCACTCCTGATCTTTATTGCTGTCATATCTCATGTGCACATGTCTCCACCTGTTTCTCGGCGTTGTTGACAAACATTAGACAGCCCGTGTCAGATCGTCACCATCCCGAGCGTGAATGTTTTTTTGCGTGTGTGTGTGTGTGTGTGTGTGTGTGTGTGTGTGTGTGTGTGTGTGGGATGCCCAAAAAAGAGGCAAAAAGGCTGGCAAAGTATTGTGGTGTCTCTGCTATAATTGGCAGCCGTCATATATGGCGGAGACGCTGTTACTTATACCCATAGAGTACTGAGTGACATGCCTGTTGTATCATGAAAACACATGCCATGATTTTGCAGATATAACTCTAATGCACCTATAATATTTGTGTCCTTTTATGCATATCCTTTGTGTGGACAAATGGTTAAAAAGCTTATTATAACAATAATAATAATAATATCATTATATGATATGTATTGTAAATACATGTTATAATTATCACAGCAGTGGGAAAACAAAGCAGATAATTGTATCTTTGGTTTATTGCAAATGTGGCACTATGACAGAATCTGTTCAGTAAAATGCTTCTAAATGTCAAGCCTAAATGGTGCTATTTATTATACAGTGTACAAACAGGCAGGCTGGACAAGTATATATAGCGTAAAGTCACGTCAACAATTATTTATTTCTTACCTTACGCCGTCTATTAGAAAGTGATGACTTGAAAGGCCAGCTGTGCCAGGCAGGGGTGGTTGTGTTGATCTAGAGGAAGGTGAAGAGTGTGTCTGAAGGTTGAGAGATCGCTGCATGTTCTCCTGGTTCTCCAAATCTTTGTGTGATAGGAATTTAGATGAGATGTTTTTATTATCCACAAGGATTCGTTTTGCTCGGCTCAAGGCATACATTAAAGACAAGACAATGCAATATACATGAACAACAAGGTTCAAGGTTGTACTTTATTGTTACATCTTGTGTACAGGTACATATGACTAAACCTTATTTTGGTCGTTTGGTCTTTTGGTCTTTCAGACAATAACAGCAGTAGAATAGTGATAAAAACATATGAATATTAAAGACAGGGAGAGAGTGCAAAAAAGAGCAAGGAGAGGGAAAAAAAACGATTCAAGAGCATAATCAAATTAAATGTACAAGAATTTTGACAAAAATGTCCACCACAAGCCAGCATCGCGATGACCCCTGTGCAGTATTGATACTTTTACTTAGGTGTGTGTGTGTGTGTGTGTGTGTGTGTGTGTGTGTGTGTGTGTGTGTGTGTGTGTGTGTGTGTGTGTGTGTGTGTGTGTGTGTGTGCGTGTGCGCGCGCGGGTGACTCATCGGTTGGTCGTCGTGACTACTAGTTACTTTTGAAAACACAAACACCTTCATCATCTTTCAACTGCCATCTTTCAGTCTGTCACTCACAGTCCCTTCATGCAGTAACACACAAAACAACACGTTTGTGGAGGAAGTGGAACTTTTCTCCCGATAAACAAAACTGCCAAATGAATTAACTGATTCAACTGTCTTGATCACAGTTTCTCAGAGATATCTAGAAAATGGAATATTAAACTTGATCATTATTACTCTAATAATCAAATCTCATTTGAATCTAATGTCAGACCGCTCACAAGCTCGTCAGATGGGGGGGAACCTAGTTTATCCCATTCTGGGCGGGATCCCTTTTTGGTGTTTTAACTAAGCATTATGATATACTTTAGCTATTGAAAAATAGCAGATCTACAAGCTCATAGCTTGTCGATCTTGTAGGTCTGCTATTTTTGAAAAATCGTGAAAATGCGGCACAAATCTTTGAATATATATTCTTTCAGAAGACTTTTTTCAGGTCTAAATGGGTTATAGGGTCTAGTTTGGGCCATTCATTCAGTCAAATGAACACATCAATCATGATGAAATACGAGGCCCATTTTGTGTGCACGACGCAAGGGGCCAGTGAGGCTCTCCAACGTTGAAGCACTGGGCCCTAGTGGTAAGAGGAGGGACTGCAGGCGGACCCGTGGAAGTATGACGAGGAAACCCCGTGCAGCTGGGCTTTAACGTTGAGCGCGTTTGCACTTCCGCATTTTGGGCACCAAATTTTGGTGCCCAATTTTGGTGCTTCGCACCAGTTCAGTCTCTATCCTTCTTTATACTCTATGGCGCGACGCAGCACGAGTGACTGCAGGAGTTTAGATCCCATAGTCAGAGGGGACCATGCACACATATTGGTTTAAGTATATAAGTTGGGCTTGTCTTTATTTGAAACCAGAGAGAGAGACGGGAAGTGACACGCAGAAAAGGCGTCAGTGTCACGGTTTCCAGAAGGTGTTGTAGGACCCAAGCGCAGGAACTCAGACGAACGCAGGAGATCATAAACTAAAAGTAAAAAAAAGTTTACTAACAATTAACAACACAGATTAACAATGATACAACTCAAACACTCTAGTAACTAACCACAGGCCAATGGCCTTGACCACTAGGCCATTGGTGCCCCAGAATGCAGCTTTATTCCTAATTTATACTCGTGACACTGTCACCACAGCCTGTGCAATGGAGTATTAATGATGTTTTACTGAGAGCAGTCCAGGGTCCATATGAACCAACAGTGGAACACACACACACACACACACACACACACACACACACACACACACACACACACACACACACACACACACACACACACACACACACACACACACACACACACAGTTGACAGAGCAACATTCACTTGTAGTGGAGTAATATTTGACTAATATGTAAACTTAATTCACTTTGACTCAATTAACGGGGTTGTGCACTTGAAAAAGTAGTAATCAATTTATAACGTCAAGGTACGGAGGCATTCAAAAAGTCCATTTAAGTACAATAAAACCATACTTTTATCCTTGACCTGGTTCCCTTCTCATGTTTATGAAATCAGTCATTTTAGTCTGGTACACTTCAGTTTGCACTCTGTAAATTATTACCTGTGTCGATATAAGTAAATACACACAATTGATCCATCTGAAACATTATAGACAGAGAGTGGAGACAAGCAGGTCGTTGGACACAGACATTTGACTATTGACTGCACTCTGTTCTTGATCATTCGTTTTTATTGTTAGATTAGTTACTCTTCAAGATGGGAAATATTCTTAACCCCGGCTTCGCTTTTATGCTTTGCCCTCCATCTATGTTTCCGCAGCTGTCTTTGCTAGCGAGTGACATTTGTCCCATTCCAGGCTACGCACCTAATCCCCTCGTCAACAACTTGCTGTTCTCTCTCAACTCCTCGCTCCACCTCAGTGACCACTACAGAGACGTGCAGAACTCACTGAGCCCGTCGGAGCTGGGCGACTTCACCCGACGCCTGAGGACCACGTTCGGCAGGGAGGGCAAGGTCACCATGGGTGGCATGGGGGTGGTGGCCCTCTCGCTGGCGCTGCTGTTTGACACTCTGGCCAAGGAGGTGAAGGGACAGTGGGTGCCGGAGTCGGGACCTATCCCGGGTCTGTTTTTGCAGCCTAGCAGCCTAGGTCTGTTTTTACAGCCTAGTTGTAAAAACCCCTTTGTCCCGGTAGTGAGCGAGTACCTGAGGCTTGTCCCGCATGTTGCGAACAACCCAGCCAGGATGAGAGAGGAGACAGAGAAGTACCTGCGGAAGCTTGAGGAAATGAGCCAAACCTTCCAACAGAACGACGAGCGTGAACATCGAAGCCGAAGCGGGGTCTGTCTTTTCAACCTCATGCTTGTAAACAAACTATTCATGGGACTCCAAGTCCACCACATGCGTCTCTCAAATGCCACAGTTTTCTCTGTGACGCAACTGTTTCCCGAAGACACGATGGGTATAGGAGACGACAAGACAATGCATATGTCCCCTTTCAACTGTGACCTGGAGGCTGCCAACAAAGTATTCAAGCAAGAAATTGTGAGACGTAATGACACGTTGGAGGAGCTTAAGAACTGTGCCACTCGTGTGGGACACATTGAAGAAGACTTTACTCCTGACATTGAGCTCGTCTTTGGTGTGGAGTTTATGGATATGCCCACACACATCTATCTAAAACACAAAGCAAGGGTGAGGCATAGGGAAAACTTTGACCTGAAGGCCAAATCGCATTTGCCCTTTTAGTGCAAACATGCAGAAAAAAGTCAATAGATAATCATCATTAACATGTATAATCTCAACATAAAATATTATTTGATTGACTGATTGTCGACCGTATTGCCTTGCAATGTACGTGACAACGTCTATTGATCTACAGTAAATGTGCCGCCTTGTTGCTCCTGTGGAAATAAATCCTGTTTGACATGGCAAATAAAGTGAGTGTGTCTTCTTTAACGGTTTGAAACTGACATGGAGCTTATGTTAATTAATTATTATTGTCTCCACCAGGCCGAAGGCATGGGGAGAGAGTATGTTTTGCACTCCGTCCGTCCGTGTGTCCGTGTGTGTGTGTGTCCGTCTTTCCGTCTGTGAACAGCTAATCTCCGGCACCGTTAACCCGGTCGATGCCAAATTTTGCACACACACTCCCTGGATGCCAACGATGAACCTCTGCCCCAAAATGTCCAGAACGGCCTGTTATAGCGCCACCAGGAGGCCGCTTTGTGCAAAACAAGTTTTTGGACAGTACACCTACAGATTTTGTCCAAACATCACGCAAATTGGTACACAGTCTCTCTAGAGCCATTAAACGAAACGGGTCTTTCAGATTTCTCAGACTCCATCCTGATTGGCTAAGATTGGCTTCCAAAGCAAGCAGGAGTGCTCAGTTTCAAACAAAATGCTGCAAATCATGAACACATCGTGTGATTTCCGTGAAATTGTGCACGCACATTCCCACTAGGCCGAGGAAGAAATGCCACATGAACATTTTCAACTCAGCCTCATGGTGGCGCTATAACTGGCAGAAATCGGTACACATGCTCTCCATAGTCATGTGATCAAGACGGGTTTGTTTGATTTCTCATAATCCACCCTCATTGGCTACGATTGGCTTCTAAACTTTTCAGGAGTAGCCCGCTTTGTACAAATCACCACAACTACTCAACGCAGCGTCCGATTGTGGTGAAACTGTGCATGCATATTCCCACTAGGCTTTGGAAGAAATGCCACTTGACAGTTTTCAAATCAGCCTCATGGTGGCGCTACAACAGGCCAAGCCACGTCACACACACGCACGCATGTACGCACGCGCACACACACGTTTATATTGCTCCTAAACATTTTGCCAAACATCACACTCACACTCCTATCCTCCTGGTGGAGACCTGTGCCCAGAAGGGCACTTTTTCTAGTTTATCATGAAATTATGAGAAATGGTATGGCACGGGAGCAGTGCCGGATTAACACCTCTGAGGGCCCCTCGGCACTGAAGCTGGAAGGGCCCCCCTACACAAAATTTGGGCCGTTTTGGGGCAGTTTTATGCTGTTATATTGGCCTATTCCCGGCCGCCTACCCCGCCCCCAGAGTGACAGTCAGGCAGTAACAAGCACATTATTTTTTATTTGACCCACATAGTAAGCAATTGGGTGAGAGAATCCACCAGTGCCAGTGTATTTCAGTGTTTTTACCTTTTTTTGTCAAGCCACCTGGCGCTATGAAAACAAAGCAATGCTGGATGGTGGACATCACGTCTTTTATTCCACCAGAATCACCTCTCCACCTGACCTCACACAGCCCAGTGGGCCCACCCACCTTGAACAGCCAATCTAGTTGCTGCTTTTACACACAATTGCACTTTTCAGCTGCATTCTCAGCAACAATAAAACACAATTATTTTTAGACACCATTTTCTGTGGAGATAAAAAAAAAGTGCCCAAAGTGCCTATAATACGGTAGATCCGTAGATCAGCTAATTTCAGCATAGAGATTTGATGTTACTCATCTTCACAGATGATTAGGGTTGAGAACGAGGCTACATATACGTAGGCTACTGTACTATGCCTTAAAATAAGTGGTGGTCGGGTGAAAAGAGTCTTTACTTAAATAAAAGTATCAATAATGCAATATGGAAATACTAAAAGTCCTATATTCAAAATACAAAAGCATTTAAAGTACCAAAAGTAAAACTACTCAGTATGCAATATGTCCCATTTCACAAGTTTTCAAATCTATAAAGGTGAGTCCTTGTCCCTTTTATGGGCATAAATGGAGATCATTAGTATAGCTGAGTGATTTGTTCTTCCACTGTTCAAATAAGGAATGCCTTTTGCCGTGTCTGTCTACACTATGGCCCTCATTTATCAATTGAGTGTAAAATCTGCCCCCAATTCGAGCGTCAGTTTTGTAGTCACTCACGTCGCCACGGCATTTATAAAGTGATCACAAACAGCTGATCCTTCCTTCATTTCATTCCTAGCAGTGATAAATGTGATGACAACCCCCCCCCCCTCTCATACACACACACACACACACACACACACACACACACACACACACACACACACACACACACACACACACACACACACACACACACACACAGACGCACGCACACGCAACTTGCAAGCCCAACTGGTGTGTTGTATCTTAAATAAATAAAGAACAAACACCTGCATGAATTAAATAATAGCTGTAGGCCTACCCTACACATGTTTAAATGGCTTAAGCGTCTAACTTGCAACATTGTTTTTAATTGCACGATTTTAATTGCTTGCACACATGGAAATATCCTACCAATTTCATATGACATGCCTTTAAAAAATATATTTTTTTGACACGTATTATTAGTTTTATACATTTTAGGAGTGAAAACACATGTGTGACTAAATTTGACTGAGGGACTGCCATTGGATTCTTTTGAATTTTCGTTTTTTTCATGTCATATGAAAGCAGGGAATCATAGCTTCAAATTGACACATTGGTTGTTCAGTTTGACACACCAGTTTTGGAGATATGGCTTATAGAGTAATGTCTTGCAAAAAAAAGCGAGTTGAGAAAACAGGCTTGAAAGGTTCACTTCTGTGGTCTCTAACATTACACCTAGCTACATGTTTAAGCATTTATTTCATATTTACATGTCGATTTCAGCTCTGACACTTATTTCAGACATGCTCTAGTATGTGAAGAGTCTGCCTGTGCTATAAACTCATTTTGAAAAAATAAAATAAAAAAAGTTTTCCTCCTCTGGTGAAAAGCTGGAATTTGCGCGATGGCAGTCTCTCAGTCAAATCTGGTCACATGTTTAGATGCCTGTGACAGCCTGTCAGCAGTTCAGACAATGCTGCTCCGCTGTTCTACGACAGCTGAGGACAAAGCCTACGACAGCTCCCGACCTGACGTGATCTTTGTCCTGGCGCACGTTCAAGTTCAAGGTTTTGTGGAAATGGTAAAAGCCGGAAATTGCGGTAATTCCGGCGTGCACCCATATTTTGGCGTACGCCACGTTGATAAATGAGGGCCTATGTATTGTATTTTATACTATTTATGAATCTGTACTCCATACCATGGTTGTGAGTTGAATAAATGATGTTTGTGCCTGATGGCATGATGACACATTGAGGTTAGACAACCCACTCCACAGGCTGAGTCATGGTGACGTGAGTGTGATGGCGAGGTCCTGTTTTCAGCTCTCATTGCTCAATGTCCCTGGCCTGGCCTTTAAGCAACGTATAACATATAGGATTAGTGTATTTCATTATCATTAGTACTAACTTTATTGGAATAATGAAAATATTTCCAAAATGTTTATTTTACGTATTAATAGCAATACGTAATGTTTTGAAAGTACAATATTTTTCCTCTGAGATGTAGTGGAGTAGAAGTATAAAGTATTGAAAATTGGACATTTGTAAATGTACCTAAAATTTCCACTTTAACACATAGCTTGCTAAGACTATCACAAACTGATATGGGTATGCTACAATGATAGCATTGGACAAACACACTTTTCCTAGGCCGACAGTAAATGTTCACCTCAAAAGAAAGCGTAACTTGTCCACTTTTTTTTTTTTTTACCATCTTCCATTCTGGAGATATGCACCTTTATGTAACACCTGCTTTTGTAGTAACGTACTCTTCTAATTAAAAGCGGTTTTATGTCAGACGCTGTGTATCGTTCCAACTCGGCTAGCCGTGTTCGCCTGCTGTTTTTTCCTCCGAGGTGGAAAGAGTTAGGGCCTTTCCAACTCTCGTAACATTTGCAATGTTTCATCTGACCGGCGTTGATCATCATAATAAAGAAATAACCGCTCGCCGAGGGACGATACAATCCGTGAGTTTTTTTGTTTGAATATGAAGAAAAAAGGAGACAGAAATCTGACGGACAGACACTCAGTCACACTTGGGTCAGATTACACACACAACCCTTCCGCTGAAACACAGAGGAGGGAGCCCTCCCCTCCCTGAAACAAAGAGAGAGAAATCAGATGAGAAGTGCACCCCACAGCACTGACACGATCGGCTTGGTATGGAGCGATTCTGCTGACCTGAGTTGCATGGGAGTCTCCGAGCAGCCATTACGTGACAATACGGGGGTTGCCTCCCGTCCTGTTTTCAGGAAGGGAGGGGGAGAGGCATTTTTTTCTTTTTTTTTGGGTTCACATGATCGGAGTGTTGTGCTATCATCAAGTGGTAGTTGGTAAAGTGCCCGGGTGTGTAGAAAGACGATTGAAAGTAATCAATAAAAAAATGCGGTAAACGTAGAAATCCCTTTCCCGCATCGGACCGTTGGGATTTTAACCACGTAGAATCCCTTTGCCGCACGCTGTGTGTTAAGTACTTTCCACCACTGGTTAAAATTGTGGCATTATGAAACGTACAATACAGCATCGGACATTCTGTGGACATTTCCCAAAAGGAAAATGCATGTATGCAATTCATACTGACCAGAAGCAGGGATGAAACACGTCCCTGGCTGCGGGGCGAGCATACTGAATAACCAGATGGGGCTTATCAGAAGCAGAGCCATACGCAGGGATCTGCCTCCAGCAAATCCAACCCTTACCCTGGATCCATGCGATGCATCCGAACTTCTCAGGGAACATTGGGGTCTTGGAGGGGCTTCATTTAGAAATGTATGAAGTGTCCTTCTTACCTGAAGCAGTACTTGGCCCAGTCTACTTCATCATATCCACTTAGACATCTACAATACACTGACACCACGGCGCGTAAACAGCGCCTCAAACTGTGACTCCGCCCACCACCGGGGGAAGTTGTGATTTGCGCTCGTTCACTTCAATGCAATTTGCGGCATTTTCAAAACAATATTGAGATATTAACAATATTAACGTATTTGCAATGCCATACGTTGAAAGATCTGTTGCCCGTGGACAAGGCACGCTACCTCCGCAAGTTAGATAGCATCGGCATAGATGTTTGTCCGTATGTGATTAAGGATTGGACCAAGTTGCATTGGCAGCCATAGAAAATTCTTACCCCAGGCTAAAACCGGATGTGACGTTTTTGGGCGTTCCTGTCTAACGTGGTGTCAGTGTATACCCTTACTTTAAAAATCTTCAACAAGGTTGGACGGAGGTCTTTCTGTTATAAAGCCCCATTTGATTTGAAGAATCTTCCTCTATATGTTTCATCCTTCAGTCGCTTTACATTCGCCGATGTATTTGCACTTCCATTCCTCTGTTGCTTAACAGCTGATGATGTGGTGGTTGGTTTGCCGGGGTGGGTGGGAGAGGCTGAGCAAGCTGTCTGTGTATTTATGTATCTATGTATCTGTATATTGTCTGTATCTGTGTACTGTACGTTTTATGTACTGTATCTTGTTTGTGTGTTACGGGTCCCCCCTGAAAATGAGATGCTGCATCCCTTCAATAAGAATCTGGGGAACATTGTGGTCTTGGAGGGGCTGTCTGTAAGCAGGTCATGCGTGTGGCGTAGCAGGAGCTTGCTGCAGCCCTGAGGTCAGTGCTGTGCCCGCGTGTTAGTGCTGATGTATGTATGGAGGCTCGGCATGCTGATGGAACCAGTCGAGGGCGGAAAGGCTATTTTAACCACTTATGAACCCCCTATTCTTAGAAAAACAGGCCAGAGTTGCAGCTGTACTCGGTACGCTCTCTTTTTGTCCCACGAGTAAAAATCAACATGCTTGTGCGACATGTTGTGAACTTGTAGATCTACTATTTTTGGTGGACGTTCCCCCCCAGAATAGGGATGCTGAACCCCCCACCCCTCTCTCTCTCTCTCTCTCTCTCTCCATTTCCCTTTCAGCATTATACAACCCCTAGCATGGGTTGGCCTGTCATGTCTCACCATCTACTTTATGTTGAGATGGAATATCTGCATACATGCAAGAGATGCTAGCACTGTGAGGCAACTATAGCTTATACTGTATTGTATAACTGAACCCAGCTTATGTAAAAGCAATGGTCACAATGGAGGTACTGTACATGACGTACTGTAGGAGCGCTGAAACAGGCCGATTCACACTATAACAGGCCGCTTCCTCCCTGGATCACTTGGGTCGTGACCAGTGCTTAATTTCTAAATTCTTAGGTGCCGGAGCTTGGGTGCGTGCACATGCATGCGCGCATGCACGCACACGTGCACACACATGCACGCGCACATTTTTTTTGCCTTTTTTTTTAGCCCACCCATCAGAACACAATAGAGTAGGCATATAGACGTTTTTATATGTCTTTAAATGTTCTGATGAATTGAAAATGGAGGACCCTGAAGTAACAAGTCTTAAGCTTTTTCTGGTTTTATACTCGTAGCAGTCAGATTTTGTATTGACCTGACCTGTGTAGGCTACTTTCGTTTGAACTGTACCCATTCTACAAACGGAATAACATTTCCAATCAGTCAATCAATAACATTTGCAGCAGCAGTTTACACAGGGGCCCGCTGGCTCACAACACACAACTATAGTAGGCATTTGCAGTTCAGTTGGCACAGCGGCTCAAGTTCAACGTTATATTAGATACTGTATAAAATACAGTATTAAGGTAGGGTGGCCCATCATCAGAACAGTACGCAATGCTAAATACCTGCATGCGCGTTGTTGTTGTCCTTATCCAAGTTCCTCCTCCACCTCCGCCTCCTCCTCCTCCGCCTCCTCCTCCGCCTCCTCTTCCCCCTCCTCCTCCGATGACAACTCAATAATGCTACTACTACTTAATTCTGTACTAGTCTTTTTTTTCCCCGGGCCCACCAAAGCAAGCGTTATGATATTCGATTCTGATCATCGAGCCATGTTGTAAAGCCGGGTGTCTTTGCGAGATTTGGCAATGCAGTCAGTTCTGTTCATAAGAACTCACCAACACGCATGCTGTCCCCAAGGCTAAACTCCAAGTAGCAGTTAATCTATTGCTCCATAAAAGCATGAAAGTTCCATATTCCATATGCAACGAACGACAACAGATGCAAATTGCAAAAGTCGAGACGAGTTGTTTTTATTTACGCACCGTCAACAGTGAGGCGTCAAGCCTCACGACGCAGGGGTTCCATAGCCACCTATTTCCTCTCAAAACGGGCACACATTTCAAAATAAGACTGTTTTTTTGTTTGTACTTGCAATGCGATCATTCAAGCCATGTTTTATTTTGGAATCGTACTGGAAATAGAAGTAACTATGACGAGGAAGAAGCCTAGTTGACTTGAAAATGAATCTAAAATAATAATAGAGACGTATTGTATATTGTAATGTGCATTTGGGGTGGCGGAGCGCCCTCTACAGCTACCGGAGCTGCCTCTACAGGTAGGGGAGCTCAAGTGACAGGTACCGGAGCTGAGCTCCGCCAAGCTCCGGCTGAAATTAAGCACTGGTCGTGACGCAAGTTACTCCCCAATATAAGTAATATGGGCTTCCACATATGGGTGGAAGAGAATTTTTCTTTTGGTTCTGCGTTTTAGTTACTGTATTTGGAAAGATCACGTTTGACACTTAAACTCTTGAGCTGCTGTGCTATGGTTTTAAGCGCAGCCACAATGAAGCTCACGTGCCTTTTTACTAAGTGGTGTTATATTGTTGACAAATTAAGTTGACCCTTGAACGTTGCTCTTTCTGCAGGGCATCAACAGCGTGGGGCCCAGTAATGCGGAGCCTCCGCCGCCTCACCCAGCCAGCCCAGCCATGTACCAGCTGGACATCATCCTGAAGAGAGGGAACAACCTGGCCATCAGAGACAGAACAGGTAAGAGGAAGAGCTCAGTGAATCCTGGCTTTCACTCTTTGGTTAAATTACTACTGAAGGTTGTGTAGAGTAGACTAGACTTGAAAAAATACCCTGAAGAAGGCATGTTGTTGCCGCAACGTTTCACGTTCACAAGTTTTTTGCATCGTGACTTCGAGCTCTCTTTCTTTTTTCCAGTCTTGTCTCCCGTGGTCAGCACCATTGGCGTTCGCTCCTACTTCTACGTTTGTAGAGTAGACTAGAGACACACAGACAATGGCCCGGTTTCCCAAAGGGGACATGGTGTAAGAGGTATGGTGTTGCACATGCTCAGATGCCCTCTAGGCCGCACACAGAAGCCTGTGAACATAGACATTTCGTGCATAGATGTGCCATGGTAGGCCTCAGGCCTGGTATGGTAGGCCTCAGGCCTCAGGTCTACCATTCTGAAATTTAATTTAATAATATTTGGACTGCTGGACAGCTGACAGTATAGGCTCTCTTTACTCTTAAAAAAATAAATATATATATAAATATATATATAAATATATATATAAATATATATATATATATATATATATATATATATATATATATATATATATATATATATATATATATATATATTTGGATCTCCAGACAAACACTGTATTAAGACATGGCAGTGGCCACAATATTGGTGCAAAATGGAAATATGTAATTAAATAGTTAATATCTCAATTAAAAGGAGAGAGAGAGAGAGAGGTAAAGCTGCTCCCATTTCTAAGAATAAAAAAATGCCGTCTAGCGTGAGGCCTCGCAGGCGCGACTCCGTGAGGCCCTGTGCAGCCGCACAGGGCCTCACGCACAGTTTGCACAACCTAAAAAGCAGCTCTGAGTGCAACATTATAGTTACCATACTTATATTAGTGCAGAAAAGACGACTCTACTCACTGCTGTTGATTTGAAGAACCCGACTTTCATTGTGTGCCAAAAGACCAACGTGTCTACATTCTTCTCACAGGGAACTTCTATTTTTGTTGACAATAAATCCTGCTTTGGAGAAGATGCACTCCGACGGGGTTCTAGTGGCAGCCTGCCAGGGAATCAGGGATGGATAGAATCCTCTTCGCTACAGGTGCCAACTTTGGATAACGTGGTACATGTGTCCACAACCACGACAGTGGTTGGCACTCCACTTTTAATGGGTCATCTTTGCATATTTTAAAATGAAACCACGTCACTTTTGACTTTTTTTTCTGCGTGGACGGCATGACTGTAGCTGCACTTGTTGACTTCCTTGTTAACACATGAGGTGAAGGCGTTGCGAGGCGCAAGCATGGCTCGCGGACCAAAATGGTCCACTTTTTTTATTTTATAGAATAGTCGATAATTTTTTCCTGATCGATTCCCGTGCTTATCGAACGGATGTCGATTAATTGATTTATTTTTGTCTGTGTGTGTCTGTGTGTGTGTGTGTGTGTGTGTGTGTGTGTGTGTGTGTGTGTGTGTGTGTGTGTGTGTGTGTGTGTGTGTGTGTGTGTGTGTGTGTGTGTGTGTGTGTGTGTGTGTGTGTGTGTGTGTTTGTTTCTCTTACTGTATCTGTGTGTGTTTTTAGATTGCAGTAGTAGCGGTCAGGTGAGCTGAAGTGTTCAGCTCTCGTTCAGCTCCAGTCTCCTCCTGGCACCAGGCTAATTTCCACACAGCTAAGGATAACCGCTAGCGTGAATAGACTGTTGGTGTCTATTGTGCAGAACTGCTTGCCTGCTGACAGCAGAAACAGTCCCATGGTTGTTGTGGCGGCTTAGTCCTTTACTGTAATAACCCTACACAGAGGCGGACCCACCGTTGGGCTAGGGTGGGCTGCAACCCGGAGGCCCCCGACTAGGGGGGCCCCCGACAAATATTTTTTAAAAAAAATGTTTTTTTCTTCTTTTTTTTTTGTTGTAAAGTATTGAAATCCAATTCAAGTGAAATGTGTGTATAGTTATTGTATTTAGTTGTATTATGGTTAAACCATTGAGAGCTTCTGCCTGCCCATGCCTGCCTGCCTGCCTGCCTCTCTTTTTAGGGGCCTGGGTACCCCAAAATGAAAACAAAATAGCCCACATTTTTTTCGCACGGCTCTGCCGCGCGCCCCAAGGGGGGCCCTCAAATTAGCTCCAGCCCGGGGGCCCTCAGCAAGGTAAATCCGGCTCTGACCCTACAGGTTTTACTGACTCAGATGTCCGGTTTCTATACCTACCTATATAGATGGAGGGAGGCTCGAGTCGGCATGCAGATGCTCTGGGCTCTCCTTATCACCCTCTGCAGTGCTTTGCAGTTGGGGGCAGTGCCATGCCCAGGCGGTGATGCATCCAGTCACCAGGATGGTCTCAATACTAGACACATTCAGAGATGGGTCTCCTCGTTGGCAGCCAACGTATTCCCTGTAGGCGGAGACAAGATATCTGCGGGGTACACACAGTCAGCTCTTCTACTACATTGAATGGTACTGATGTTAGTCTGCTCAAACGTTACTCTTTTACCTGCTTTTTACTAACTCTAACTTTACAAAGATGCCCAGAACATCGGGATGAAACTGTGTAGTCTATGGATGCTCCAACAGTAGTGGCAAAATTCAACTTTGGAGAGAAACGGCATGTCAAATACGAGCACCCGCCCGGATTTCATTGTGCATTTAGTAGTGTAATAAATATGGCACCGCTCAGCGGCCCTGCGGTGACTCAGACGAAGCAGTGAAAGGTCCTGAACCGCCGCTGAGCGGTGCCGTAATTACACTACTAAATGCGCAACGAAATGTGGGCGGGCGCTCGTATTTGACATTCCGTTTCTCTCCACAGTTGAATTGCCAGTAGTTGCCACTACTGTTGGAGCAGCCGCAAATTACACAGGTTCATCCCAATGTTCTGGGCATCTTTGTAAAGTTAGTGTAGAAGAGCTGACTGTGCACCCCGCAGATATCTTGTTTCTGCCTACAGTGTTGGCTGCGACCAGGGGGCCCGTCTCTGAATGTGTCTATAGCGTGTGAAAACGTGTACGTCACCAAGAGGGGGGCGGCGTTTGAAAAGCTAGGGACGGCCCTCTCGTGGGCATTAAATTCTAGCCCACATCACTCAGAATAGAGTGACGGTGGTATGTTTTTGTAAATATTGAGCTCGTTCTTGGCGACAACATAGTGAACCAACACCAGGATGGATAGAAAGAACGTCGGGCCCAAATACATTACAAGGACAAGGAAAATGTTGTGAACAAACACGGCTGTGCTTAGATACTTTGTTGAACGTTATGTCTCTGCGCCCGTGCGCCGTACAGCCGAGATCCAAGCCATTCTACGTCTTTTTGTAAACTCGTCAATCTGGGTTCCTTGATGCTGTCTCCATGCTGGAAAGCTGAACATCTAATTCCGTTTTCTGGCTCATTTCCTCGACGCGACCTGCTGTGGCACTTATTTACTGAGCAAGTCTGCACCATTGTGAGGTCAGTTTAAAAAAAGAACGTATACAAGCACACGGATAGTCGCTCAATGTAAACAAACCAGACAAGCCAGCAAGTATGGCGGGCATTGGCGGCCGCTACCACGTGACACATATGTTGACGCCCCCTCCAGGAGTTTTGGTACACCCTATACGGCCTCAGTGGAAGGCCTGTAGGTATCTCGACCCCACGCTGAACTTTGTTGGCCGCCTGAGGTGAAACAGGCGATGCTGTTGCTTCCCATTGATGTACTGTAGGTGGGCTCCAGCCTCTCTCCTCTATAGAGAGTATGCGCGTGACATCATCATCATCATACCCGGACGTTTTGCGGTAACGCCTACTGGGTGGCAAAAAAACTACAGCCCACATCAAAACAGAAAAGTCCTATATCTGATTGCATTAAACGACGTTAAGCGACATTAAACTAACTTTGCCACTCACTTTATGCATGCGCATATACCCTCTATTCCTGTAATCCACAATCAACTCCTTGGTCTTGTTGACATTGAGAGAGAGAGGTTGTTCTCCTGGCACCACGATGATCAGATTGTTCTCTCTTCTCCTCTCCTGTAGGACCCGTGGTTCTCAAATTGGGGTCCCTGGACCCCCCCCCCATGCGTCATTGAGAGGGTTCTAGGGTGACCCCAGCTAAATGAGTTAATATAGCGTCAACATCAGTTTAACCGCTTTAAACCTACATACTGTACATCGGCTATTTAAAAATAGCCAAACTACAAGCTCACCATGCGTCGCAATGCAACGCATTGTGAGCTTGTAGATCTAGATTTAACCCATTTTGGACTGAGGCCAATCCTAAAAACTCCTTCTAAATACTGACCTAGGTTTTTTGAGTGGTGTAAACCACTCCTACAACTGGCTTTGTTAGTCTGTCTGTCTGTCTGTCTGTCTGTGCCAAAAAAATGAGCATGGTTGCTACGGTCACCCAGTTCACACGGGTGTGATTTAATTACGTCAGACATTACGTCAGACCACAGCTGATCAGTCTATATAAGACCACCACTCAGTTCACACGGGTGTGATTTTTCAATAAATGCTAGCCGCCTAAGTGTTAATGTTCACGGCCGTTGACATCTCTTTGTCTGGAGTAACTCCAGACAAAGAGATGTCAATGGCCCTGATGCGCTCTGATCATGTTCAAGACGGATATCTCGACGGTTATTTTTTTAATTAATTAGAAATGAATGGTTCGGATGTTCGCTCGAAAATTCCTGCCAAGTTCGAGTCCTAAAAAAAGGGCTAGGGTACAGGCCTTACTGGAGTACCTAATTCGGTGAAACTATTCTCCATGTACACTGAGTACCTAACTGACTGAAACTCTGTTTGCAGCGGTATGGTTTTGGAGTCCTTAGATAAGCTAACAAACTGAAACCCTTGTCACATTGTTTACAGTGGTATGGTTTTTCTCCAGTATGCTTACGCAGGTGTGTCTTTAGATTACTTAACTGACTGAAACTCTTGTCACACTGTTTTCAGCGATATGGTTTTTCTCCTGTGTGGATATGCAGGTGAGACTGCAGATAACTTAAGCAAATGAAACTCTTGTCACACTGTTTGCAGTGGTATGGTTTTTCTCCACTGTGAATACGCTGGTGGCTCTTCAGACTATCTAAAGTTCTAAACGACTGAAACTCTTGTCACACTGTTTGCAGTGGTATGGTTTTTCTCCAGTATGCTTACGCAGGTGTGTCTTTAGATGACCTAACTGACTGAAACTCTTGTCACACTGTTTTCAGCGGTAAGGTTTTTCTCCAGTGTGGATACGCAGGTGTTTCTTTAGACTACCTAAATCGGTGAAACTCTTGTCACACTGTTTACAGCGGTATGGTTTTTCTCCAGTGTGGATACGCAGGTGTTTCTTTAGACTACCTAAATCGTTGAAACTCTTGTCACACTGTTTACAGCGGTATGGTTTTTCTCCAGTGTGGATACGCAGGTGGTTCTTTATACTATCTATACGACTGAAACTCTTGTCACACTGTTTGCAGTGGTATGGTTTTTCTCCACTGTGAATACGGAGGTGAGTCTTTAGACTATCTATATGACTGAAACTCTTGTCACACTGTTTGCAGCGGTATGGTTTTTCTCCAGTGTGGATATGCAGGTGAGACTGCAGATGACCTAACTGACTGAAACTCTTGTCACACTGTTTGCAGTGGTATAGTTTTTCTCCACTGTGAATACGGAGGTGAGTCTTTAGATTACCTAACCGACTGAAACTCTTGTCACAATGTTTGCAGCGGTATGGTTTTTCTCCAGTGTGGATATGCAGGTGAGACTGCAGATGACCTAACTGACTGAAACTCTTGTCACACTGTTTGCAGCGGTATGGTTTTTCTCCAGTGTGGATACGCAGGTGAGACGGCAGATGACCTAACCGACTGAAACTCTTGTCACACTGTTTGCAGATGTGGATTTTCTTTCCTATGTAACTAATCCGACCTGTCTTTACGTCTCCCGCCTGAGCTACATTCTTGGTAAACTGTTGACGACTGTCATGTTTCGGTCCATCCGTGTCTCCTTGTCTCTGGCTGGCTATGGGGCTGTTGATTGACTGACAGGCTGCCGAGGGCATCTGTTCGTTGCTCAGCGTTTGGCAGTAGAGGTCCTTGTGGCTCCTCTTCATGCGTTGACGGAGGAAGGTGGAGGCCCGGGCATATGGACTGTCAGAACAGGAGACCTGAATCTGGACATGTTGGGACTCGCTCCTCCGTTCCATCATCAAATCTGATGCCATACAATAAATAGACTGTGATGGGAGGAGAGTTTCAGGTTCCTCTGTGGGGGTTGGGTAGATATGTCCTTTATTTGGGGGCGGGGCGGCAGTGGCTCAGGGGTAGAGGGACCGGATGGGAACCGCAGAGTTCCTGGTTCGAACCCGGGCTCCCCCAGAGTTAGTGTCAAAGTGTCCTTGAGACTCTGAACCCCTAATTGCTCCCGATGTGCAGGTTGGTGCCTTGCATGGTTTCCTCTGGCATCGGTGTGTGTGTGAATGGACACTTAAATTACACTATCCCTCTTCTATGTGTGTGCTTCTCTGTCTCTATTGTGTCTCCACTAGGCTAATATTTTAATAGAAAGTCTACACGCTTCAATGAGATGAAGTGAAATTCTAACGGCAATTCACACCTTATCTAGGCTGACGAGGAGCTGAGGTCTGACGTCACATACAAACTGTTGCAGTGCAAGCCTATATATAGCAGGGGGCGGACTTTGTTGGCTTTTTGTGACTAGTTTTTTGAGTGGTGTAAACCACTCCTACAACTGGCTTTGTTAGTCTGTCTGTCTGTCTGTCTGTTCTCAAAAAATGAGCATGGTTGCTACGGTCACCCAGTTCACCCGGGTGTGATTTCATTACGTCAGACATTACGTCAGATCAGAGCTGATCAGGCTATATAAGACCTTACACCACTCAGTTCACACGGGTGTGATTTTTTATTATATTTACAGTATATAGCAGCATCAAAAAATAATAATTTTTGAATACTGTACAGAACACCAAAAGGGGTTCCCGCCCAGAATGGGTTAAATACATCTTTACTTGGGGAAAAAAGTGAAAAATGTACGTGTGGTTTTTTTTAAAACATTTTAACAGCACAAATCTAGTATGGGCATGGGGGTTCCTTGCACAACAGTTTTCCGATGGAGGTCCGGTGCCAATATGTAGGCTATAATGATCTTGAGGTTCCTTAATTGTATGAAAAGGTTTCGATTCCTGGCTCCTCCTGGCTACTGTAGGTGTCAAAGTGTCCTTGAGCAAGACACTGAATGGTTTCCGCCGCCATCGGTGTGTGAATACATGTGGTGAATGGGTGAAGTACAGTGTAATGTAAAGCGCTTTTGACAAATGCGCTGTATATAAATGCAGTCCATAAACCATTTACACACACATTCTCTCCCTCTCTCTCACATCCTTCTCTTTCTCTCACCTCTGTCTCTGCTCTTTTCATCTCATATCTCCTCCTACAGTACAGTGTGTACTGTACATGCAGGTCCTGTGCAATTCAAGCACCTTATCTGGCCTGGGTCAGACAGAATGACAAAAGAAGAATGGGCCACATTAGGTCTGTGTGCACTTGAGCGAGAAACGACTTTCGAGCCGCATCATAACATAATCATAGGTATTGATGACCCACCCCGACATGAAGCCTGAAGTCAGCAAAACAACAGAGTAAATGGTCAGGAAAATAGAGTGCAGAGAAAACAATGAAGTGCTGGAAAGTAACTAGGGTATAGCCACCCGCTTCGAATGAAAGGGAGAAAAGGGGACTTACGTGGCCGGTTAAGACTGAGGTTAAGGTTAGGGTTACGGTTAGATTTTGTGTTTTAGGGTTAATGTCGGACAACGCGCGCCGCCGCCGAGTGGAGATCTTCTTTTCACTCTCTCAACTCCACTCACTCACTCACTCACTCACTCACTCACTCACTCACTCACTCACTCACTCACTCACTCCCTGTAGTAACTCTGAGGACCCCCTAGGGGTCCCTGACCCCTACCCTCTCATGGCACAGCAGAGCACCACCAGCAGACCAGGGGAAAACAACTCAGCCCACTGCTCTCTATTGACTAAAAGCCTACATGAATAATATAGACCACTTATGCTTCTCAGGGTTACCCCCCTCTCCCCCCGCTCTCTCTCTCTCTCTCTCTCTCTCTCTCTCTCTCTCTCTCTCTCTCTCTCTCTCTCTCTGAAACACAATTTCCGGCTTCATGTCTTTTCAGGAACACCACTGGAATATAAAATTCCAGAGAGGTGATGTAATGCTAGATTATTATTATTTATTTCTTTGAGGGGCGTGCCTATGTCCAGCATTTAGTGTATGTAACCCAAAATCTGTCCTAACACAAACATTAAATGCCATTGACAATGAATGGATAATTTTGAGTGTTTGTGTAAACAGAAAACACAAACATTGCGTAAACACAAACATTGATGACAAAGGTGAGGACGCAACTTGTGATTGGCCGGAATGAGATGATGTACGATCTGATTACATTAAACAACGTTAAACAACGTTTTTTACAGTGCTGACTAACAGAGGCTGTTATTTTGCATCTTTGTAAAGTGTGTGTGTGTGTGTGTGTGTGTGTGTGTGTGTGTGTGTGTGTGTGTGTGTGTGTGTGTGTGTGTGTGTGTGTGTGTGTGTGTGTGTGTGTGTGTGTGTGTGTGTGTTCGCATGTGCGCATGTGTGCGTGTGAGTTTGTTCGCGTGTGCGTGTGTGTGATAATGCTGATGTGTTTATTCACTCCACCTGTCAGTACACATTACTGTCCTCTGTGAATGGTTGGTGGACACGTGTCACCTGACTCCGCCAGATGTCCTGTGAATGGTTGGTGGACACTGGACACGTGTCACCTGACTCCGCCAGATGTCCTGTGAATGGTTGGTGGACACGTGTCACCTGACTCCGCCAGAATGAAGAAGCGTGCTTCACGCTCGTTCCACGCTGTATTGTGAACTCAATACCGCCTCCTCTGGCGGAGTCAGGTTAGGACATGTGTCCCTTAAGCCTCAACTCAAACGTTATTTATTTTATAGAGCACATATTACGAACACCAATGGTGTTCGTATGGTGAACACCAAAGTGCTGTACAGGTTAGAAAAAACAAGGAGAGCAAGACAAAGCTTGGATGCACCACGGTGAATTTGAACCCCTAGACTCGTCGCCGTGTGGTGGGGATCGAGGTGCTTTACCACCACTGCGCTACTACTTTAATTTATGTATTTATGGTTTGATTTCTTATTTCATGATTTTATGATATTATTTCAGATTTATTTTTCAGGACCACATTGTGTGTATAGGCTACGTCCTGGTTATAGTTGTTAAGTTATATTGTGATGAAATTTGTATTTCTTTTACCAAAATCAAATCAAATCAAATCAAATACCCGGCCGCCCCCGGAAAGGTATTATTCAAATAAATATACCTTACAGTTTTTTGTGCATCTCTAACCAGAAAATAATGTCTTCTTGATTACTCCATTGTTCCCAGAATACTATTGACTGGCATCCTGGCACCCCATCCACACTGTCTGCTCTCTTCTGCACTTTTTTTGCATCTTCTCCTGTAGAGTCTGCACTCTGATTTGGGCTAATAAAAAAATCTATAAAGCTCCTCTTTTCTGCTGTGCACGTCTGGAGTTGTTATGCCACTTTCGGATATCTCTGGACGTTATTATCGGTTTAAAGATGCTCCACTACGTCAGCCACTCATCAGTATTCACAGATATTGGCTCTTAATGGGATTTCTCAGCAGACCAAACAAAGGAAAACCTGCTGGGTAAAGAAAATGCCTTCCATCTGTAAACATCCCCCTTTTGCTCGCAACAAAGCATGCACTGGCTTTATTCTTGCACATAACTGGAAGCAAACACAGGCTCCAACCCCCACACTGCCCGTATGGAAGATAGTTATGCATCGTCTGCACTTGGGGAAAAAGACAATCTCAGTGAGAGGGTTATGAAGACAAATTGTACCGGATCTGACAACCCTTAATCGACCATTTCAATAACAATGTGCAAACAGCATGTAAAGTTTACACAACAGTTTTCCTTTTTTTAGACAACAGTGGGTTTTGTTGAGTTTCTCCATTACGGAGCTATGTTTGTCCCTGGGTGCCTGGGTCCCTGCCTGGGTCTGTCTGTCCGAGCACGGAAATAGCTTGGTTGGTTTTCACCACCACGTCTCGCTGTTGTGCAGCCTAACACACACACACACACACACACACACACACACACACACACACACACACACACACACACACACACACACACACACACACACATATTAACTGTATATATGATGATTTCGGGTGTGACAGTACAGTACAGTACAGTACAGTACAGTACAGTACAGTACAGTACAGTACAGTACAGTACAGTACAGTACAGTACAGTACAGTACAGTGACCCCCTGGGGGCCCCACACGGTAACTCTAATTTCTCAACCGTTTCGGACGCGGGGCGGCTCACCAGAACCGGGCCGGCACCCTGGCCGCATTCCTTTGAGTCTGGAACTTCCGGGGACCCCCCCGGGGACCCCCACACAGAATTGCACCACTCACTTCACACGGGTGTGATTTTTCATGGCTTTGCTGCCCTGGCATTTGGCCATTGTGCCCTCGGAACACCAAAGGTCAAGTCGTCTTGCCTCTAACATGAGGAATTTCCAGGCCTGGAGGGGAGAATGGAAAATGGTTTGTGTTGGATAATTATTTGCTCTGTTTTAACGTGATTCTTGTCTTGTCTTAAAACACTGAACACCCCAATAAAAAGAGTTGTCAAAATATAATACATTGAGGAAGGGTATGGGGTTTTGGCCAAAACATCTGTGCGGCAATATACTAGTTTTATTGCAGTGCGGTCCTATCCAGCACCCAGTGCCTTTAAATTGTTATTAAGCTCACAATGCGTTGCGACGCATTGTGAGCTTGTAGATCGGCTCTTTTCAAATGGCCGAAATGTATAGGGTTGAAGTGGTTAATGTATGTTTTCTAATCAAAATTAAAATCTCCAAAGTAACTAGTAACTAAAGTTTTCAAATAATTGTAGTGGAGTAAAAGTACAAATGTTGGCTCCGAGATGTAGTGGAGTAGAAGTAAAAGTACTGGAAATTGGAAATACTCAAGTAAAGTACAAATACCTCAACATTGTACTTAAGTATAGTACTTAAGTAAAAGTACTTAGTTACTTTCCACCACTGCTGGTGACTCACTAAGGAGCTTCCCCATGGGGTCTGAACCTCCACGCACTCTGACACTGACTGGTGTGGCATTATGATGTTAGATTAAAATCAGATTTTTTTTTTAACATGACATTGTCTAATAATTTAGTTGAAATGTTTAAAGTTGCTAGAGTATGACGAAGAGGAAGACAGCTGTCAGAGATCCATCGGCCCCTCAGAGAGTTAGAGAGCACAGAGTAATGAGGAGAACTGAACTTCTGCAGCGCTGCTGACGGGCAGAATCCTTAACGCTCCATATTTCAACTTACCGTATACTTTCACAAAACTTTCAACGGCTTTTTGGGGTAAATTAATGCCAATGCGCCATATTTAAACTATAATATCTCTGAATATTTAATATAAGTTCAAATTTAACTGCGTGGGCCGTGGATTAGTAGTGAGTGAAAGGTGAAAAGTATTATTAACAAGAGCTTGTGACTAAATCCTAAGTACGTACATGAGATTCATACGTCGCCGTGTGTGTGTGTGTGTGTGTGTGTGTGTGTGTGTGTGTGTGTGTGTGTGTGTGTGTGTGTGTGTGCGCGCGCAGGTGCGTACCCGTGCGTGCATGCACCCGTGCGTGCGTGTACGCACCCATGCGTGCGGTAACGTCAGTGTGTGTGTGTGACCACCACGCATGTACATCGTCCCTGCACCTATTCACAGTGTGGCACAGATGTCAGCATATCTCCTCTTTTTTGCTTTCAAGTGTGCATCCTTCCCTGGCCTCTCTGCCACCTCATCCATCCACCCCCTCTAGCTGTCATCGCCTTTTTATTCCGGCTTTATTCATCTCAGTGGCATGACACATTTTTACTGGCTTTAGATCTGACTTCATGGATCCTGCATGCGGGGGTAGGAAAACTCCAGTTGTCAAGCAGTAAGTTGTACAGCAGTACAGAATATAGACACAAGGGTAGCAATGAAATACAAAAATATACTGACGTAATGATAAAGATACAACAAAAATAGGGTTTAGCAGGTAGAAACACACTGGCACTAGGAAAGGAGCCTCGGAAACCCAGACGTTTTTTATTTCCACCGAGTCCACTTCAATTTGGCATAGAGTAGCGCAAACGTCGATCACGCTCTGCTGATTTCTGATTGTCTGCACCTTTGTTAAATTGACGCACACACGTACACACACACACACACACACACACACACACACACACACACACACACACACACACTCCTCTCTCTCTCTGTCGCTCTAATTAATTAGTCTCATGCCGCGCAGCTGCGTCTAGATTCTCCCGGCGGATCCTGCCGGGAGCTGCCTATGCCATAGAAAGCATAGGTGGACCCCAGGCTAGGAAAGGAGTAACAGAAACCAGGTACAGAAAATAATCTGAAAAAGTTTTAAAAAAAAACATAGTCCAAGTGCCAACTAGAATTCATGTTATTTAAACACCGTATTAAAAGAAAAAAATATATCTAAAATAGCCATATAAGCTCACAACATTGCATTGTGAACTTATATTTGCTATTTTTGAATGACATTCCGAAAACATGGGGACGGTAAGGTTGAAAGTTGTCAAAAAAGTAATGACTGATGTACCGGCCAGACTGTGTGCATATTTATAGTATATTTATAGTAACGTAATGCTTAAAACACCAAAAGGGGTTCCCGCCCAAAATGGGTTAAACTACACAAAACACTGTGGAGCTGAGCTGTTGTGCGGACTTCCTCTTCTTCTTTTTTAGGACACGTCATCTGTATGAGGTTTCCACCCATCAGAGACCATATTTACTGTATATACTGTACAGTCTTGTCGTTTACCATGTTTCGATAGCAGCTAAAGAGCTTCTGCACAAACGCAGAGGGGGTTCATTAGAGGCAAATGCATCCACGGGAGGGGGTAGTGTCCTCTTCACAGTGTGAATCGTGTGTGCGTGTGTGTGTGTGTGTGTGTGCATGTGTGCGTGCGTGTGAGTGAATGTGCGTGCGTGTGTGCATGTGTGTGCGTGCGCGTGCACATGTACTTGAGAGGGCCAGATGTCCCCACAAGTATAGTAGTAGATGTTATAGTACAGTATATTATCTTGGTTTACCTGCAATCCTACATTACTGAGGCACTACACTGTCTCTCTGTGTGTGCACGTGTGTGTGTGTGTGTGTGTGTGTGTGTGTGTGTGTGTGTGTGTGTGTGTGTGTGTGTGTGTGTGCGTGTGCGCTGCTCATGCGGCAGCTGCTCACTCTGTGGGAACCGATGGAGTTTCGGGTCTCTCAGCCCCATACATCCTCACTGATGTGCTGCACATTGCATTCTGTCTAATGGGAAACTCCAGAGATGCAACCATCCATCACACACACACACACACACACACACACACACACACACACACACACACACACACACACACACACACACACACACACACACAAACACCAAACAAGGGGGTGTTCCAAGTTAACAGCCAGAACATATAGGCTGCTGAATGTGCTGATGTTTACTGTAAGTCTTATGAGTCAGCGGCCATGACCAGTGGGGGAAGAAGTAATCAACCAGTAAGCATTTACTTTAGTACAAAGTATCAATACTGCAATCTAGAAACACAAGTAAAAGTCTGGTAATCAAAATGTACTTGAATAAAAGTGCAAAAGTATTGGCATCAAAATATACTTAAAGTACCAATAGTAAAAGTACTCATTATGCAGAATGTCCCATTTCACAAGTTCATATTATGTCTAAAATCAATGTTTGAAACATCTGTTGAAAATGGCCGATCTACTATTGTTGATTAGCAATATAGTAGGCAGAGATTGTAGACAGAGGCACTTGGTACAGTATAAGTGAATGTATTTATTTACAACTGTGAGCCTCTTCAATACAGTGACACAGAATCAATTGTGACAGAGATATAGGGTTCACATCTATTATTATGGAACATACTAATAGTGTAACATTGGCACACATGTGATATTACTCCAAAGGCAATATAATACCAGTTTTCCCCTCAATACTACAAGCTCACAATGTGCCGATTCACGGTGCGTTGTGAGCTTGTAGAACGGCTATTTTCCAATAGCCAAAGTTTAAGTACGGCTGACAAAGTGGTTTTGTAATAACAATTCAAATCTGAAAAAGTACAATATTTGCCTTATGAGATGTAGTGGCGTATTGGAAATTGGAAGGAAAAGTCCCTCAAAGAGTACTTATTTGTAATTTCCACCACCGACGAGGGTGGTGTTTCAGCTTGGCTAACAGCCAGAACACAGGCTGCTAATGTTTAAGTTGTATGAGTCACTCCTCTCTCTCTCTCTCTCTCTCCTACAGTCCTGATCTCACGATGGCAAGCATCAGTGCACCCACTCCACACAGCTCAGACCTTAGAACTGCGTGCCAGTGACAGGCAACGCGATTGGCCAGCTGTGTGTGATGCACTACACTACACTACACTACTGTTGTAGTATATCAGGGAGAATCAGTGCAACGGCAAGGGAGAAATAGTATTACCGGATCATTGGAACTTTTGAGATTCATTCATTTCTTTGTACGAACACTTTAACCCCCTTAAAAACCGTGAAAGCCATTTTAGATTTTCCATGCATATATACAGTATATACAGTGTATATATACAGCAACATATATATTCTGAAAACTCTTAGGATTTAGAACAGTGGTTTAGATTAGAACGCTGGTTCTCAAAAATAGCAGATTTGCAAGCTTGTGCAACTGCTAAAATATTTGTAAAATATCTATTCCCCCCCCCCCCCCCCCCCCCCCCCCCATATGAGATGGGGGTCCGTGGCCATTATACATAAGAAGAGGCTTGAAAACTAACTGATTTGCAAGGCATCTGTATATGCGGCCTCAGATCTTAATGGGTTAAAGTCACGGAAACGGCACCGGAGGAGTGAAATGTGGTGTCGACGTTTTTGTGACGTCTCGTGATTTATTGCACTGTCGACTCTGGACTGTATGTTTTCCAATCCAGAGTTTGAATGTTCAACCGCAGCAAACGTCCAACTCCGAATCACAAAGTCACTTTACAGTTGGGTGCCACCGATATTGTCCCTTATCATTTGACCCATTTAAAAAAATCCTTCTAAATCCTCCAGTTTTCTGAAATAAATATTTTTCAAAAATAGCAGACCTACAAAGCTCGTAGCGCGCCACTCGGTGGCGCGCTATGAGCTTGTAGATCTGCTATTGTTCAATAGCTAAATTATAATGTTTAAAACACCAAAAGGGGTTCCCGCCCAAAATGGGTTAACTGTCCTTTTGCGCAGATCACGCAAACCTCAGCAAAAAGAAAAGGACAATATCGATGGCCTCCAACTGTATTTCCATGAAGGTAAATTTAGTGGGCAGTAGAGTGCACCTGCACCATTACAGGACACTGTAGGACACTGCTTTGCATGTATCACTTTTTAGTTCCATGCTTGTACTGCTTTGCATGTGGAAAAACGTTGGTCAGTGGTTCCCAAACGGTGTTGCCATGCATGTGCCATGTACATGCGACAAGTCCAGGGTGTGACTTGGAATATTGTGATAACGTCCAACTGTACAAAAACGTACAGTTGGAGGCCATTGATATTGTCCTTTTCTTTTTGCTGAGGTTTGCGTGATCTGCGCAAAAGGACAGTTAACCCATTTTGGGCGGGAACCCCTTTTGGTGTTTTAAACTATGTTATAATTTAGCTATTGAAAAATAGCAGATCTACAAGCTCATAGCGCGCCACCGAGTGGCGCGCTATGAGCTTGTAGGTCTGCTATTTTTGAAAAATCGTGAAAATATTTATTTCAGAAAACTGGAGGATTTAGAAGGATTTTTTTAAATTTTGAGGTCAGGCCTAAATGGGTCAAAAGGACAATATCGGTGGCACCCAACTGTATGAATTATTTTTTTCGTGTAGGGGCTGTGTCCGGTACGACGTGTCCCTATACTTTCTTTGTTGCTTTTTACACTCTTTTTCTCCCCAATTTAGTCGTTGTGCCAATTGATTGCTCCCCACACACTTGCTGTGTTGTCACTGCTGTTGGTCACATGCTTTTGCTGCTTTGCATTTGCAAAAATGTTGCTCTGTAGACAATGGATTTGTATAGTGAAGCAGTAGTGGAGGAGCTTAGGTATATTTTGTGCTAATTTGTCTTAAAACGCCAAATTTTGCACAGCTAGGGCACCTGAACCTTCAGGGTCGCCACAGCGGCCAAATCCATATGGCCACCATTAACAACCTATATAAGGCAACTTTTCTACATTTCATTATGCTTTAAGTAGCATGTGAGGTGTCAAACTAGGGGGTTTTCATGATTCTGAATCCATTCCAAGCATTCGTTTTGCACGAAAAAGACTCTTTGGGCTAAAAACGGCCACAAAACGGTGACCGTATCACCTTTGTGACCGTACCACATGCCCATAATGCCGAATTTAGCCCAAGGAGTGTTTTCGTGCAAAACTAATACTTTACTTGGAATGGATTCAGAATCATGAAAACCCCCTAGTTTGCCTATATAGGTTGTTAATGGTGGTCATATGGATTTGGCTGGCGTGGGCGCCCTAGCTAAATCATTAATTTGAGCATGCCTTGGGCTACATCTGTGCAATATTTGGCACTTTTAGACGAATTAGCGCAAACTATTCCTTATCACTCCCTAAGCTCCTCCACTACAGTGAAGAATAAAGATCACGTTTCAACTTTACTACGCTACATTAACTGGAGATTGGAGATTCTCTCATTCTTGCTGACACACACTGTAATTATATAGGAATAGCACCATTTTCAAACCAGAGCAGAATAATACTTTTCCTTTTCCAAAGTGTGTCGGAGGTCCGCAGAACACAAACAAATATTGTACAACTATTCAAATATAGAAGCAACAGAAACAGCTATAAGCGAGTAAAGCTCCATTTCATTATTGATATCTGCTGCAGGGCAAATGCCTCCAGTAGTTTGTGAACTTATCCATTATCCAGAGAGCCCATTACATCACTTCACCGCATTTTATTCAGGCTGCGCCACCCATGCATGCTGGACACACAGTATGATGAAACACAAACCCACAGCATGGTCCATAATTGCATTACAAATCATATTGTTGCTGTCAGGCAGAAATCTCCTACCTCCTTATGACTTTTTTTCTTTTCGTAAATTCATCGCCTACTTGAACATACTACAGCGTCAATCAAAAGCAGCAGATCTGCAAGCTCAAAACGCTGCTTTTGCTATTTTTGTCTCCGCCAGGCCGAAGGCATAGCCAAGACTATGTCCGCCTGTAATGACTTTTCCACCCGACAGAGACGACATGCAGTTAATTATGAGAACATTTCCACGAGCACATGCAGCATCGCTGTTTCTAGTCTTTCATGTAATTGTAATGTCATTGTTTGAACAGCAATCGGGCCGTGTTTGGATACATCAAATTAAATAGTGGGAATTTCAGAAACCTACGGTATACATTTTAAGACATCCATTCTTGTAGTCCGTACATCTACTGTATAGTTGGGTGCCACCGATATTGTCCCTTATCATTTGACCCATTTAGGCCTGACCTCAAAATTTAAAAAAATCCTTCTAAATCCTCCAGTTTTCTGAAATAAATATTTTCACGATTTTTCAAAAATAGCAGACCTACAAGCTCGTAGAGCGCCACTCGGTGGCGCGCTATGAGCTTGTAGATCTGCTATTTTTCAATAGCTAAATTATAACATGTTTAAAACACCAAAAGGGGTTCCCGCCCAAAATGGGTTAACTGTCCTTTTGCGCAGATCACGCAAATCTCAGCAAAAAGAAAAGGACAATATCGATGGCCTCCAACTGTACATCTGCCATCTCTGAACATTTTTGAAAAATCTTGAAACATTTTTTAATCATTTTCATTTTTTTTAAACACAAATCTTCTCTTCTGGGGGTCGCTGTCATGAGATATTTTTCAGATGGGGCCAAATACATAATCATTTTGGGGGACCTTTGCACGAGAGGGGTTTGAGAACTACTGATAGAGGCATTTGTAGTTTGAATGGGTTGCAAGTTGCAAGCGCATTCATTTGCAAGAGGGTACCAGGAGATAAAGCTCAGGACCTAAGGGGTAGCACTTATTTTTAGTAGGTGCAATCAGGCCCTCTTCAGTAGAAATATAATTACATGGTCGTGACTTGTCAGGTAATTAATTCACGAACTAGACAGAGACAGCGTTTAATTATGTATATCAAATGACTGTGGGCAGATTTGTAATGAAGAAGGCCATACTTTCAAGTCTGACGTCAAAGCCACGCCCTCATGCCTTTTTTGTCAATCAAAAGGAGTATTATGGTCCACGGCGCTAGCGAGTTCCCTCTGGCGCTGTGCGTCCGAGACACGCGCTCACGCACGTGCTCTGATCAGCGCACCTTTGAAAAGCAGCGGGTACGTGGCCATTTCTCCTAGGGTTGAACCACTTGAATGCCCAGCATTCATATTCTGGGGCGCATCATTAGCCACACACACACACACACACACACACACCGAGACCCTCACACACACACCGAGACCCTCTCATAGACGCATGGGCAAGGGTCTTTAGAGACTTGGCTTTAATTTGATGTGAGGCGGCTGGCCTTCAGAACTCTACACCCAGTGGTATACCCTGCCCTTCAGAACTCTACACCCAGTGGTATACCCTGCCCTTCAGAACTCTACACCCAGTGGTATACCCTGCCCTTCAGAACTCTACACCCAGTGGTATACCCTGCCCTTCAGAACTCTACACCCAGTGGTATACCCTGCCCTTCAGAACTCTACACCCAGTGGTATACCCTGCCCTTCAGAACTCTACACCCAGTGGTATACCCTGCCCTTCAGAACTCTACACCCAGTGGTATACCCTGCTCTTCAGAACTCTACACCCAGTGGTATACCCTGCCCTTCAGAACTCTACACCCAGTGGTATACCCTGCTCTTCAGAACTCTACACCCAGTGGTATACCCTGCCATTCAGAACTCTACACCCAGTGGTATACCCTGCCCTTCAGAACTCTACACCCAGTGGTATACCCTGCCATTCAGAACTCTACACCCAGTGGTATACCCTGCCATTCAGAACTCTACACCCAGTGGTATACCCTGCCATTCAGGACTCTACACCCAGTGGTATACCCTGCCATTCAGAACTCTACACCCAGTGGTATACCCTGCCCTTCAGAACTCTACACCCAGTGGTATACCCTGCCCTTCAGAACTCCACACCCAGTGGTATACCCTGCCCTTCAGAACTCTACACCCAGTGGTATACCCTGCCATTCAGAACTCTACACCCAGTGGTATACCCTGCCATTCAGAACTCTACACCCAGTGGAATACCCTGCCATTCAGAACTCTACACCCAGTGGTATACCCTGCCATTCAGAACTCTACACCCAGTGGTATACCCTGCCCTTCAGAACTCTACACCCAGTGGTATACCCTGCCCTTCAGAACTCTACACCCAGTGGTATACCCTGCCATTCAGAACTCTACACCCAGTGGTATACCCTGCCATTCAGAACTCTACACCCAGTGGTATACCCTGCCCTTCAGAACTCTACACCCAGTGGTATACCCTGCCATTCAGAACTCTACACCCAGTGGTATACCCTGCCCTTCAGAACTCTACACCCAGTGGTATACCCTGCCATTCAGGACTCTACACCCAGTGGTATACCCTGCCCTTCAGAACTCTACACCCAGTGGTATACCCTGCCATTCAGGACTCTACACCCAGTGGTATACCCTGCCATTCGAACGGCCTTTTCTCTCAAGCCTCAGTGAACTTGACCTTCTCCGAGCAGAGCAGAGTCTCATCCTTCTCATCTGTCCAAGATCTACTTCTCTGATCCCTCAATCTCCCCCCGTCTCAAGCCTCATTTATGCTCCATCGAAGTATAATAAATATTCGACCCACCCAAGCTCACAAAAAGCTATATATTCGTTTACCGTATTTATTATTTGCACAGTAGCCAATTCGTTTTTTACCCCCTTTTCTGACACAATTTAGTCGTTATGCCAATTGATTCCTCCTCCACCCACATTTATCCTACTGACTCACCTACCAGTGAGGAGCGCCCACCGGGAGGACGTAGAGCCCTCTTCCTACTCCCCTCCCGCCCAACACTCCCCGCTCCCAGCCTGTAGGATTACATGCAGTCACAATTATCACCCACCCGGCTTCCCTCGCTCGACACACGCAACCCCCCCCCCCCCCCCCGACATGAGCTATTTCCGACGTGCAGCACCACCTTTCGGCGAAGTAGGAAGGGAGTCGGTCTTCAGACAGACAGAAGGAGACATCCAGTATCCCGCCGCAGGCTCTTAATCATTAATCAAGGTCATCACTTCTCTGTCAGTACTGTCTAGAGCCCGGGTTACTTTTTTGGCTCGCAGGATGCTGAACTAGCTGTTACTGTACCGCGTGCGTGCGTGCGTGCGTTTGCGTGCGTGCGTGCGTGCGTGCGTGCGTGCGTGCGTGCGTTAGTTTTAGTCATCGTAGCTTTGTTCTCGTCGGTGGAAAGAAAGTGCAGTTTGTTCTGCCTTCTTCAGTGTTGTGAGGAGGACTGAAGACTCTCCAGTCGTTGCAGTGCGTGATTGGACTGGGACCCTGGGAGCTGAGACACCGCAGCCCCTACAGTATTACAGGCTTCCAGACGAGTCCGGCATTTAAATGGCTGCATTAGGCTACGATTGAATTTGTGTAACATCCGCTATAGCCTCTATCATCAACACCATTACGTGTAGATCAAGCGAGAGGGTATGAGCAGGCTCATTAACCACCCGGGTCTAATTGTGTTCTGAATCCTTAACAGGACATTTGCTGGTCTTGACCCAGGCATCGATTTATGAACCTTCCGAAGGGGACGTCCGTATGAAGTTACCCCAGTAGGACCTGAGGCCGATTCTACAAAATGTCTTCTAAATCCTATAACTAGACGGTTTATTCATAACTGTTTATTATTCAAATTGCAGATTACAGCCCCTCCTATATACAGGTTTAATGTTTGTTTTTAGTTCAATGTTTGTTTTAAAAATTTACATTGACAATGAAGGGAACATGTACGTCATATTCTCCCTCATTACGTCATATTGTCTCTTTATTGTTAATGGCGTTTAATGTTTGTGTTGGCACCGTTTGTTTTACATCACCATTGCATCACCTAATCAACATGAGTTAGACTTTAATATATTAGCGCCCCTCACTTCACACAGGTGTAATTTTCCCGTTCTTCCCTGTGCACCAGAGGGTTTGTTTGGGCTCTTGGACATAATCACTGTCTACGACACTCTCCACTTTTCATTTTCTAGTAATATTCCGTCACTAAATGATGCTGCTAACCTGGACAGCATTTGACCCACCGGGCCACACCCCCCCGCCCCTTGGCTCCTTCAAGCTGAAGCCAGCAGCAGCGTCAGCTGTTCAGCTCCATGCAGCATACTGTGTGAGCTTGAGAAAGGCAAAGTATTTGTGACTATAGGCTAAACCAAGTTTGTGAAGTCAGAGGGGTGTGTTGTGATGATGCCCCAATGGGAGGACCGGCGCTGAGGAACCCCCTGGAGCAAGGATTCAAGTTTAAAAAGTTTGCGTTAAAAATAGGATTTTTCAAAAATAACAAGCTTGTGAGCTTGTATATATATTTTTTTTAAAGCCAACTAACGTGCTATCTACATAGCTTTAATGTAGAATGACACAGATGCTTTCTCAGTTTTAATGGGCTAATAGGAGATTTGCTGGTCTTGACCAGGAATTGATTCATGAACTTTCCAATGGGGACGTCTGTAAAGTTCAAAGGAAAGACTTGGGAAAGTGAATCAGTTGCGCTTGTCTTCTTGGCCAAATCCTATACCGATCTTCAGACAGAGAGAGATGGCCATGCATGCTTATAGGTGAGAGTCTGTGTTTTGTCATGCAGAGTGAGCCTAATTGTTTATTTCTTTGGCTCCAGGTGAGGCAATTTCGCAGTCTAAATGATATTGACATGCTTTGGCGACAATTAAAGCTTGGTCAATTAAAACATTATTGTCAATTACTATTTACGATTTGTGCAGATGCTCTATTCAGAGCAACTTAAGAAGTGTTGAAGAAGAAGTGATGGCCTTGCCAAGTGGTAGGCCTATGCCTTCGGTTCTAAAAGCAGTAATTATCCTCTACTAATGCTGGTACCAGCACTCATTGAATGAGACATGAGCCAATAGTTGTGGTCCGACCAGTTGGTTGGTGCCTGTGAAGTGAGACAACGTGGAGAAAAGTACGTCCTGGAGCGACAGCCTGGTTCGTTGACATTAACATAATGATGGGGAAAATGTTGGTGTCATAATTATTGCTATTTGCCAAACGCAGGCAGTTGGTGTGATGAGAGAGAGAGAATATAATAAAAAGTGCTTGTATTTTATTCTGAGTGATTCTAGTGTTTGCTCTAATGGGTACTAGTGTGGGACCTGCCTCGTTCACAGCAGAGAAATAGAGGAGAGGCACCAGACGTGAGTGTTATATATTTCCCATTAACAACGGTAGGATGCCTTTCACCTGTACCTGACCCTGTACCTGACCCTTGTGTATGATCGTACACACCCACCAGCCTCCATCAAGCCACATATTGAGTGGATTTAGAAGCCAGACCGCCGAGCACATCACAGCGTGTTCTCAACCCACGGCTGACACGGTGGCCCGGCATGGGCGAGGTGTCCAGCAGAGTATGAATTTTTGATTACCTTTTCAAGTTGGCTCTCGGGAAGAGAGAGAGAGACGCTATGAAGGACATTTTGGGGCCACTTGGAAGGAAACTGCAGTGGAAAACAAACCCCAAGACAAATCTTTCTATGTCTGTTTTAAACTCTTTGTTGTTTGGCAGGGTACCTGCATGGGCGAAAGAAGTGGCAGAAGTTTTAGATTGGGAAACAAGTGAGCACTGATAGATAGATCGATACCTTTATTATCCCACAGGGGGGAAAGCAGAGGCGGCACAGCAGTTAAGGTTATACAACATACGGTACATGTAAGGATAAGAAAAATACCTCACATATTGTGCAGCCTTACCGAATAGTACCACGTACCATACGGACAAACTCAAACCACATGTGCACTGTACATATACTACCTCACACAAACACAAAATATGCACAACATGAGTTAAATATACTAATACTTTATATTTATATTGTCGGTCTTAAAGGACAACTTTGGTTTTAGGTTGTTATTAAAGAAAGTAAAAGATGATTTTGGTGCAACCACTCCAAGGAACAGCAATGTCCCTATGTCCCAACCTATGTGACTATGTGACTATGTTTAGAGTACCAGTAGGGGCAAAAGTGGCGCTGTTGTGCTAGAAACAGAGAGAGAGACATAGTGTTGCACTGTTGCCTGCTACTTACAGAGAGAAAGAGAGAGAGAGAGAGAGAGAGGCAGGGGGAGAGGGGGGGGAGAGAGAGAGAGAGGGGGAGAGAGAGAGAGGTATGCTAATTCCCCCACACAGTAACTCTGTCATTTCTCGACCGTTTCGGACACGGGGCGGCTCGCCGGAACCGGGCTGGCACCCTGGGCGTGTTTCTTTGGGTCTGGAAGTTCCGGGGACCCACCGGGGGCCCCCACACAGAGTTGCACCACTCAGTTCACACGGGAGTGATTTTTTTTTCATTTGCTGCTTACTTTAGTTTTAGCGATTTTAGCTGTTTTTGACAGGGGGGCTAATCATGGGGCTAAATACGTCTTTTCATTTATAGCGATTTTTTTAATTATTTACTATAGTCTTACTAGACTCCAGGAAATTACACATGATTATGAATCCACCAACAGATGGACCCGCCTTACCATGTGTCTGATTGGCTCCCGGGGAGGCATAGTTTTATTGAGGTTAGGTTTAGGCATAGTTTTACTGAGGTTAGGTTGGGTTAGGGTTAGGGTTAGGGTTAGGGTTAAGGTTAGGTTTAGGTTAAGGGTTAGGGTTAGGCAAAGTTGCAAAAACAAGAACTGTCAATCACAGCGGGGCTTTCCTAGAAGTGGGATTCATAATCACGCAGAGATTACATCTGGCCACACAATATCACAGGATCTACTGAACATCAAGGGGGAGGTGACAAACTGACATATTGAGCCTACGACAGGGTGGCTGTGGCTCAGGAGGTAGAGCAGGTCGTCCAATGATCCATGGGTCGGCGGTTCGAATCCCGGCTCCTCCTGTCCACATGTCGAAGTGTCCTTGGGCAAGACACTGAACCCTACATTGCCTCCAATGAGTTGGTCGGTGTGAGCTCGCCACCATTGGTGTGTGAATGTGGGACTGTTCGCCGCTTCACCTCCCAATGTATGAATGAATGAACCATTGTAAAGCGCTTTGAGCACAAAATAGCTGTATAGGAGGGGCTAGCACCCCTCAAGAACTAAACCATTTGATCGAAAATAGCCGATCGACAAGCTCACAACACATCCGAAACCAAAGAGGTTTGGTGTACAGGGAAAAAAAGAGCAAATCCGTAGTACAGACAGAGCCAATGGTCAAGTTTACAAATGATTGAGGGTTTAAGTCATTATATGACATATAACATTAACATGAATCTAATATGTAGTCAGGGGTCCTTGTTTTCTTCATCTATCTCTCAGCTAGGGGGTTCTTGGCCTGAACAACATTAAAGGACACCTGCAAGGACTTAACAGAATTGTCTGAGACAGACGTTGTTGTTGTTGTTGTTGGTGGTGGGGTTTTTATATCTTGTTTATTTTGTCAACACTGGACCAGAAATATTTATCTCACCTTGTGAGAGTGATCGGATAATAAGCGTCCTGTGTCATCTATATTGCCTGCAGGTCACCCATTTTGGTTTGACATTTGACTAATAATATGACATGCCGCAATACACAGGATGTATAGTGTAGGTAATATTCCATAACTCTGTCCAAAGTCCCTTCTCTCCTTCTCTCAAACAGTTTCTATTAATTCATTGCCATCCAGTCTGTCCGTCCGTCCGTCCGTCCATCTATCGTTCTCTCTATCTACCTATACTTCCTCTCTATCACTATCCATCTCTGGCTCTCTCTACATCCCAGTTGGTCGATATTCCCGCAGATACATATTGGTTGGCTCTGAATCCTACAGTGCTGCATGGCTGCATTGGCGCCATAAACACAAAATAATAAGAGCAGGCTGAGCCATCTGAAATGAGAAAGCTGGTTGGTGGTCACGGGCGCGGGAGGCTACGTAAAATCATGCATGGGCAGGCAGAGAGGAAAGGGATGAAGGAGGAACCACCCAAACAAGGAATGATTACATCCTTCTACCCTAATAGACAGGGGGTACACAAGCACATGGCCGTTTATCCGTGCTCTATCTCCTACCAAACCACTCTGTTAGCACACATCTCTCCATGCACAAAAAAATCTGCATGACACCAGAAACCTAATGCACTACATTGCATCCACGCAACTGCCATATTTACTGTACAAATATTGTTTTGGATCAAAACGCGATCCAACTGCCCAGCTTGCCGTGACGTAAAAATCGTCATGTTCAAGACTCTACCAGCACAGAGCGCCCAGAGAGCACAGCCAGCCATCCGCGGGTCCCTCCCCCTTTCACCCCTCGCATATTTCGCTATTGGTTCTTTCGGTGCTGCAGTGACAATGCAATCGCCCACTCCACAAACAATATGAAGAAACATATTGTGTGTGTGTGTGTGTGTGTGTGTGTGTGTGTGTGTGTGTGTGTGTGTGTGTGTGTGTGTGTGTGTGTGTGTGTGTGTGTGTGTGTGTGTGTGTGTGTGTGTGTGTGTGTGTGTGTGTGTGTGTGTAGGCATTTAGCAGACGCTCTTAATCCAGAGCGATTTACATTAAGCAACTATTTATAACCCATCCGTTTCTACATGTGCAGGGTACACTACTGGGTATGAAAACACAGCTGAAACATGAAATGGAGTCTGTCAACTCCCGCAATTTACGAAATTCTAGTAGTAATAATGTGTCTCATAGCTTAGGAGGCAGGCAATCATACTACACTCCCATTGGTTAGGCAGCGTGTTTGGCCGTCAGTATGACTGGGTCCTCTAAAGGTCGTCTACATGTTTGAGCTTTCATTTGTCAGGTTTCACCTGACAAAAAAAAACGTTCTGGGAAGTATGGGGTTCAAACAGGGGTGACAGAGTGGTTTAATTTTAATACAAGCCGTGCATGCAGCTGCAGCTAAAATAAAGATTAGAGTCCATGGACAAAAACGTGTCACTCTCACTTAATCCTTTATTTAATGATACATCAGTGTGATATTTCAGTTGCAGAGGGACCCTCCTCTGTTAAAACTAGTCCTGTCTCGGCCTGTGGTCCGGTGAAAAACCCAACTTCAGACAAAGTAATGAGTCAAGACACATTGAGGTGGTCCAGGCCGCTGCATGGGTACTAATTAGTCTCCTTGTAACGTTGTTCTTCTTAATCCTCATTTTGATCAGACATTCCCCAGCAGGATGTGAAACAGTGGAAGTGATTGTATGTCACAACAACGTGAGGTCAAGACGAGCCAGGCAGTCCATAACAGGCTAATCACTATGGCATGCCGTTCAGGTTCGGGAGTGTGCAGGATAATAGGTTTTCCTTTTGGACCCCGACGGTGTCACCTGCAGGCTTGATTAATTGCGCTCCCACCTACAGTAAATACTTGGCCATCTCACACGCAGACGAGCATGAAATGAAAGCACCGGGGGTATAAAGAGGGGTGGATGATGGCTGAGGGTGGGTGTCTATAGCGTGCCAGGGTGATACATCACAATGAATTACACATCCACCAGCTGAAAGTAAAGGCAGATGGGAAAAGGTTTGCTCCACGGTGGAAAGGCATGGCACACCGCTGCCTGAGTCAATCAACATTAAAGTACAGGAGAATGGGATTTGCAGGGTTTCCTTGCAGCCAGGGTGGATTCTATTACAGCTACAGCAGAGTTACTTACCTGCAGTCTAAGCAGTGGTAGACGTTTGTTGGATTAAACCCTCACTTCACACCCATGTGAAGTGAGGGGCGCTAATTGCGATCGAAGTGAGCACTAACTACGGCCAAAATTGTCTGTGTGTGTGTGTCACGCTGTAACACCACCCGCCCGCCACCAGAGGGCAACTGGAATTGGAACGATACAGAGGTGTGTGTGTCGTTGGGCTACTTTTTGTTTTTGCGGGTCGCGGGGCAGGCGGGTCGTTGATTAACACCCTGAACACCCGGGGGTATTTAGGAGCATTAAATCGCCCAGCGATTTGCAGCAACGGAGCATATTTCAAGGTGCACCAGGCGCCATCTTGGATGTAGCTGAAGTAGCTAGATGTAGCCAAAACACCCCCGAGGCGATCGACAACAACGGGAGGTATGATTAATCCTAACGCGACTAGCGAGGGGACCACGATGGGCCGTGAAAAACATAATCTTTGGTTAGAATTGGATGGATTGATTTAGATCAAGAGTTATTCACGTTTTAAGACTTTCAATCTCATCCACTAAAATGGGTGGGAACATTTTGGATGACGTCCCAACCCGGAAATGACATTGAATGTTGCCAAACAGGCGCTCCCGGCCTGTGGAGCGGTGCGCTCGGTTATGATATCAATAAAGTTCTGTGATTAATCTCCGTCCTGAGCGTCGAGCGTTACTGTTTGATAGGACGGAGACCTCCGTTTATGCTGCTCAGGGTGTTAATATTGTTTTGCGGGGCGGGTTGTTGCGGGCCGGCATCACTATAGTACACACACACAGACGGACAGATGCAGAGATCTCCATATATGGGCAATAAATGGACACAGGGAAACGGACGGACAGATAAAGAGATCTTTATTATGTGCCCATACAGTGTCCGTCCGTCTGTCTGTCTAAAATATTTTGAAAATACCAAATCTACAAGCTGTGTCAAGCTCTGCAACACATTGTGAGCTTGTAGATCTGCTATTTTCAAATGGTTGAAATTGTACAGTAGGGCTGAAGTGGTTAATGTATGTTTTTGATCTTATCTCCCACCTTTGTGTGTCGTGTGTACCCCATAGTGGCTCGTAGCGCATTTTCACGATTTTTTTTAAATCGTGAAAATGTGTCGCAAATCTTTGAATTTATATACTTTCACAGTGACCGTTTTTAACTCAAATCTTTGCTTCTGGGGGGGGGGACCCTGGAACATCATATTTTCAGATGGGGGTTCGGGGCCCAATACATATAATTCTGGGGGTCCTTGACATGAGAAAGGTTGAGCACCACTGACACAGAAACAAGGTTTGGAAGATTTTTTATTTTACAATCTGCCTCACTCCTAAATGGGTTATCTTTAGTATCTGTCAAAATAACATGCTATGTACTGTAAATACAATCCTTAGGCATTTGTGGTCATGGCAAAATAAATTATAGTTAAAATACACGTAAAAACACACCCAAATGGAGAATCCAGAGTTGATACCACAGCGTGGCAGCCGTGGGAGGCAGGAGTCTAGGACATGTGGAGCATTGACCCCAGGGTGTTTTAGGAAAGGTACTTTCCTGTTGGTGTGGGCGGCAACCGGAAAAGACAAAGGCGGGAGACGTGCATCATATTTTCTTTGAAGGGGTTTAAGTGGGCCTGCAGCCTGCCTGCCGGGCGACAAACAAAGTGCAAGGACGGAGTTGAAATACTCATGTCTGGAGATTCCCGAGGCTTGGATCAGAAGAGCTGCATGGACGCTTTGTGTGTCTGTGTGTACCCCCTAGTGAGGATTTGATTGGCTGAGCAATGTGCGTACCCCATAGCGACGATTTGATTGGCTGAGCACGGAATGTGATGTATGATGATGTACTGTATGATAAGAGCGCCCCTCACTTCACACATCCTCAAACAGGCTCAGATGCCTAGCCTCTACACCATGTTACGCCAGCGACGTCTTAACACATTGAGAGCCCACGCAAAACTGCCCAAAATCACTTTCACCTAGAAAATCCATTCACATTTTTGAGTGGTGTAAACCACTCCTACAACTGGCTTTTGTGTGCATAAAAAAATGACCATGGTTGCTATGTTCAAAATAATTTCTGACGTAATTAAATCACACCCGGGTGAACTGGATGACCGTAGCAACCGTGGTCATTTTCTCTGCGCAAAAAAAGCCAGTTGTGAAATCACATCCGGGTGTGATACATACATTTATCAAAAATGATAGCTTTTTTTACTTAACATATTTTGTGTGATTTCATTACGTCAGACATTACGTCAGACCACAGTTGATCATGCTATATAAAACCTTACACCACTCAGTTCACACGGGTGTGATTTTTTATAATTCAGCTGACTGTGGAGACACATGCTGGAACTTTTTACTTTGAAATGTTTTATAGTTTCTGAGTTATTTAATTTAAACGCCAAATGCATTCTCAATGGCGAAAACACAAACTTTGGCACCACGTATTAAAAAAAAAAAAAAGAATTGTTCTATTTTTTTTTTTTTTTTTTAATAATAATATATATATATATATATGTAAGGGAGTGATGTATGTTTGCCAGTAGATGGCGTGGTTTTACTGTATTAGGTATGCTGCTGTGTTTTGCCTTTTGTCCCTCTGCAGCCACCATAGGCTGAGTTTCCTTTTGTGTTCCAAAAGGTAAGGGAGGGACAATTCTGCACTGTGCAATGAAAACAACCTCTGCAAGCTCACAGGTATTACCAAAACACACACCAGTCCCTACCATCCACAGGGAAACGGAACCACTGAGAGGTTCAATCGGACTCTGATGAACATGTTAGGCACCTTGGAGGAACCCCACCTGAAGCCTCATTGGCCGGAGTATGTAGACACAATGACACACGCATATAACTGCACTCAACATGACTCCACCGGCTACAGCCCATACTATCTAATGTATGGCAGGCATCCTAGACTTCCAGTTGATCTTGTGTTTGGTCTAGCATCTAACGACCCACCCTGTGAGTACAATAACTATGTCCAACGCCTTCGAGACTGCCTGAAGTATACTTTCGACCAGGCTAACAAGAGCTCTGTACAGGCCAAGGAGCAACAAAAGAAGCACTATGACCGCCGTGTAAAGAGCCGCACATTTGAGCCAGGGGACAGAGTTCTGATTAAAGTCTGTCAGGTCGAAGGCAGACAGAAGTTGGGGGACAGATGGGAATCGCAGCCCTACGTTGTAGTTAAGAAACAGACGGGGATCCCAGTATATGTGGTTCGGGCAGAGAATGGAGAGAAAGAAAGGGTGATGCATCAAAACCTTCTCACCCAGTGTATGTTCTTCCCAATGGGGTCGGAACAGACGGGCGAAGAAGGGGAGTCTGTTGAGGAGACCAGCACATCAGCTGGTGTGTTGGATGGAGAAAGCGGAATGAGAGGAGATGGAGAGGAGGAGTGTGACACAGAACGACAAGAGGAAATTAATGAGCAAGACAGTGAAGGAGGAGACAGAGAGGGAGAACCTAAGGAGTCCATCACTGAGGAGCAGGACGAAGATGACTCCCTTCAATGGAGTGATTCCTCCCCTGATCCAGTGCATGCCCGGAGAAACCCTCCAAGGAACAGGCACCCACCTAAAAGACTGACCTATCAAGTGAGAGCTATGGAATCGGCTCAGCAGAAGATTGACCGGGGCCGAAGCGTATGGCAAAGAGCCAGGAAGAATCTCAGCAGAGGGCAACATTCACACCCAGTCACACCGTAACAAGCATTCACTCACCCACATTTTGTGTTGTCTAAGGTTATGATGTATTGACAGAGTTGTGGGACTTTTATGTAATAATATCTGATGTCTGGGACGCCATCAAAGAACGAGGGGGTGTATGTAAGGGAGTGATGTATGTTTGCCAGTAGATGGCGTGGTTTTACTGTATTAGGTATGCTGCTGTGTTTTGCCTTTTGTCCCTCTGCAGCCACCATAGGCTGAGTTTCCTTTTGTGTTCCAAAAGGTAAGGGAGGGATAATTCTGCACTGTGCAATGAAAACAATTTAAATAGTCTTATCAAAGTCTGAATTTACTATAGATCATTACATAGCTTGTTTGTTACATGAGTCATGTGTTGTGTAAAGGAATCTACTGTTTCGGCACTATTTGTTCTGTATTTACTAGAGCTGGGACTCGATTAAAATTTTTAATCTAATTAATCAGAGGCTTTGTAGTTAATTAATCTCGATTAATCGCATTTTAATCGCATATCATTATTTGACCCGAGAAAGCTATTTTTTTTAATGGATTTTGGTATACTAGTGAATCAATGAATAGTGAATACATAAGTTTAAGCAATAAAACATTGTTTTTGTAGTAATAAATTATAATATCTCAAATTTAATAATTTATATAGAGCTTTTCTGAGTACCCAAAAATGCTTTACAAGGGGGACATGATAAATCAAAAACAACTTTATTAGAGGAAAAACACTAAGGAATTAAATAGATGAAATAGCTGGGGAAAGCAATATTGAAGGTTTGGATGGTGGGGGCATGTTTCTGAGAGTTTGGGGAATGCATTCCACAGGGTTGGGGGGGGCTTGGTGCAGCAAATATGTGACATGACCATAAGAAAGCACCTCTGTGTTTCTTCCGTGGACATACAGTAACAGCCATTAACAGATTTTACATTTTATTTGGCCATAACCGTTTAGTTAGAAACCATGTCATCTGGTCGGGTCCTTGAATTGCTACTGGTAGTTGGAATAACGTTAGCTCTGATCCATAGTGTTAGAAGGAGGAAAGTAGGCTTTCACATATTTTTTTGTGCTAAAAACGAGGGGCTGCACAGCCTGCACTTCCGTGGGTCTGAGGGGAAAGGATCAAATTAAGTACCATAGAACTCCTCCTGAGTCCTAACTACGCTATGGACCAGAGCTACTGTTGTTGACGTTAGCTTCCAGGCTAGGCAACATGCAACATGTTTCGCATCGAGCCGATACTGGAGGCTTGACGAGGTGCGGTCTTCGGTGATATGCGAATTCTTTATTGAATAATTGCACACAACTGTGCTGTAATCCACGCTATCATCGGATAGCCTTTTAAATCCTATTTCCAATCCACGGGGACAAGCAAAGTGATCTCAGCGGCTTCCCCCGGTCTGGTGAACTGTCTGGTGGTGTTATTGTTCCCCCAATGCTGCTGGGCCATACCATTCTAAAGGGGGGTGGTTTCCACTCCCTGTAACAACGGACACTTCACTCGGTGAACTGGGTGGTGCGCCGGTCCATCTGAAAACTGTCCAGTGACAACGTTCCGCGGTGAAAAAAATAGTGCGATTAAAATGCGTTAATTTTTTTAACGCGTTAATTTTTCTGTAGTTAATTGATCTCAATTAACGCGTTAAAGTCCCGGCCCTAGTATTTACTGTTGCAAGTTCCTATGCTAATGGCTAACTGTGTGAGCTAATCCACATACATGCTGCACAGGATGACAGTAGTGTAGGGTTGCATGTGGCTGGCTAACCATGCAGCTGAGGTTTATTGAATAGGCCTACAGTATATTGTGTTCATTGGATTGAGATAACTCAAGTGCTTTTGAAACTGAGTGAGTTTCCTTTTGTGTTCCAAAAGCTACAATAAATGAAGGTTTGCTCAACTCAACCACCATTGGACGTCTTGTGACCCGTCTCTTTCCTGCCCTGGTATATTCCACCCAACAACATAAACACAACGCAGAGACCTAGCTGGGGCTGGTCGCCTGAGACATAGGGTTACATATATTTTTTTTTTTCAAAGACGTCCACAGACGTCTTGGGCTATGCACGTGCGGTAATACCCAAGACGTCCACAGACGTCTTGGGCACAAAATGTTTTAAATGGCTCGGCGTGACATGAAATCCATGGGCATAGGAGTAGACAACTGGGAGGATAGTGCAAGTCATCGTGCCTGCTGGAGGCATGCGGTCTGGACTGGAATCCAGAAGGTGAGCTAGGCGAAAGGCACCTCAATCGGCGTCAGCAGGCGACGGCAGCGCATTCAAATGCCATCACTGCCAAAGAGACTGTCACTCACGTGTTGGGCTGCTCAGACACACAAAGTACTGTTCCCTCAGCACCACCTGATCCAAATCCAAGTGCGCTTGTGCCATGGTCTCTCGAGACTGAAGGCCGCTACTACACTTCACACGAGTGGAGATTTTAATTATTATTTAAAAAATCACAAAGTAACTAGTAACTAAAGTTTTAAAAAAATGTAGTGGAGTTAAAAGTACAACATTTTGGGCCTTTGGAAATACTCAAGTAAAGTACAAATACCTCAAAATTGTATATACTTAATAATAATAATAATATACAGTATAGTTAAGTAAATGTAACTAGTTACTTTCCACCACTGCTGACTGTCATATCGATAGTGTCAGAGTACAGCAGCGCCCGTATATGGACGATTTCATCACAGCGACATCACGCAACAGCGACATCACGGCCAAACCACATATAAGCTCTGAACTGGTCTGAACAGGTCTCTCAACGCCGCCGTATATCCATCGCTGAAGATTAAATTCCTTGTGGTTAAGACACGTTTGCAAGAACTGTTTGTAACGAATTAGCCGAAGACGACATGACCGACGAAGGTGATGAAATCCCCGGGGCCAGCCCTGCTGCTGCCGCCTTCGTGCAGGGGAAGCGCCTGAGCTACGTGAAGACTCAGAAGGGACTTCTCCTCTCCGCCGAGGTCGTCCTGAGCCTCATCATCCTCATCTGCTTCTGGTCCTCCTGGTCCGGATGCATCGGCGTGCCTATCGTCATGCTGATCTCCTCCGTCTTCATCCTGGGAGCCTTCGCGACGGGCCTGGACAAGCGGAGGTTCACGGCGCTCCGCTGGGCGCAGGCCGACCTCTGCCGCTCCGCCATAGGGGCCGTGCTGTACCTGGTCTCCTCCATGTTCGTGGTGTTTAAGGGATACGGCAGCACGGTCGGCGCCGCGTTCGGTATCATCTCTGTCATCGTGTTCGCCTACGACGCCTACACCACCTTCCTGCAGCTGGGGAGAGTCAGGCAGCAGCAGCGCAATTACACCTTTTACAAGAATATATTACCCACTTAAGAAGAGTGACTGCTCTTATCCAGAGTGACTGCTTACTTACGAGTGTGAGATCAGAAGTAAGGCATGGTCAACAAAACGACTTAGGCATTTGTGGTCATGGCAAAATAAAGAATATAAAATACAAGTAAAAACACACCAATTGTGAATAAGAAGGGGATACAAAAGGAGGAAGAAGAGAGTATTTGGACGCAGCAAACCCCTCTTCCTGATTGGAAGAGGGGAAAGGTGAACCCAAATGGAGAATCCAGAGTTGATTCGTCAGCGTGGCAGCCATGGAGGCAGGAGTCCAGGACACGTGGAGCATTGACCCCAGGGTGTTTTAGGAAAGGGACAGACTTTCCTGTTGATGTGGGGCGGCAACCGGAAAAAGACAAAAGTGGGAGACGTGCATCATATTTTCCTTGAAACTGTTTAAGTGCCTGCCTGCCGAGAGACGAACTCAGAGCAAGGAGGGAGTTGAAATACTCATGTCTGGAGGTTACCGAGGCTTGGATCAGGAGAGCTGCATGGCTGCCTTGGTGAGGAAATGGTCCGGTGGATGTTGTAAAGTGTGGATGTAATGCGTGCCTCTAAGGCCAGCCGACTGTCCAGACCAGGACCAGGACCCAGGCTCTGTGGGGCATGTTGGAACAGGAGCCGCCAGGCAGGCTGTCCGAGGAACAAGAATCTCAACTTTGTTGTCGGAGTTGATCAAGACCTCCACTTGTGAGAGGTCAGCCAGGCATGCATGCAGCAGTGAGAGGCCAGCATGCAGCAATGTGCTCCTTCAACCTGTGTTGGCAGAAGGGTGAGTGAGTGACTTGAGTGTCATCAGCCTAAAGGTCCTTGTCCTGTCGCCTGGCTCAGCGACAGGTCTGCTCCAAGTCCGCTCATGAGAGGGCGCGGGACGCGAAGCGTGGAGAAAAAAAATCTCACCACAATCCAGGTCTAGTCGCCCGAGGGGCACGGGCGTGTGCACGAAACGAGCACGGACGGACGCGACAATTTCACGGGACCGCCCGCGCCCATGGAAATACGCTTGAATTGCTATAGCAATTAATTTTCAGTTCGGGCAGTTGCTCCCCGCCTGAAAAGGCCTTAACCCTATTTATAAATGGCTTCTATCTGAAAAACCTATGTTTCTATGTCAGTGGTGCTCAACCTTTTTCATGTCAAGGACCCCTAGAATTATCTGTATTTGGCCGCGGACCCCCATCTGAAAATATGTTGTTCCAGGGACCCTCCCCAGAAACAAAGATTTGAGTTAAAAACGTTGAATATATATTCAACGATTTGCGGCACATTTTCACAATTTGAGCTTGTAGATCTGCTATTTTTCAATAGCTAAAGTATAACATAATGCTTAAAACACCAAAAAGGGGTTCCCGTCCATGAATGAGTGAACAGTGACAGGATGAACAGCCACTGATTGCTTGTGGGCAGAGATAGTCTACAATCATGGTCTAATCATAGACCATGATTGTAGACAATCCCTAGAATGCTGCTTGTCAAAGAATAAGCACTGATATGATGAATAATTATGTTCTGAACAATCTCTTCAATAGCTAATTTTCATTTCGCTCTTCCAGCAGAGAGGTGGCAGTGGGATCAGCACGGAGCACACCAACACGCACCACAGCTCAGAATGACCACAGTGTGTGAATGAGTGAATCGGGTCAAAGAAAACAGACAAACAAGAGATAGCTTCGGCTCAACGGGTGGTTTACATACATGAGACCCTGATACGTTTTTTTTTTTTATTATTTCTTGTCGTCCCCTGCAGCTGCAGTAAAACCAATCATAAAAGTCAAGCTTGTTTGTAAAGCACATTTAAAAAACTTTTAAACTCTTACGAACATAGACAAAAAAGAAATCTGAAAAATCACACCCGTGTGAAGTGAGGGGCGCTCTTATCATCATCATGACGTAAAATATGCCTATTTGCTCAGACATAAAATTCATACCAGCTTTTAGTGTATGTTCACAAACGTTGTTCTACACAAACTTTAAATTCCTGGTGCCCCACCCGGCTACGCACTACCCGTTGTACCCATGTCGGAGTACCCGTTCCACCAGTCTATATCCCTTTTATGCCCATATATGGAGATTTCTGTATCTGTCTCTCTGTGTCGCTTTATAATACTAAAAAAAAAATCTCACCACAATCCAGGTCTAGTCGCCCGAGGGGCACGGGCGTGTGCACGAAACGAGCACGGACGGACGCGTCAATTTCACGGGACCTCCCGTGAGCTGGCCTGTCACAGAACTCCATACATTATATGGAGTTCTGTGACAGGCCAGCTCCATATATGGACCCTGGGCAGGGGCCTTGTCCAGAGCCCGGGCAGAGGGGCGGTTTTGGACAACCGTGGGTTCCACCGACTTGACACCGGGCACTGCACTCCCTGTGGGGATGTGGAACGCGTGTGTCCAATTTTAAGTCGGTGGGGCGAACGGTTCTCGAGTTACGTGGATTACAACAGTACTTACTATACACACACACACACACACACACACAGACAAAGACATGGTGCATTTATAGTTAGATTAGGAGAATTTTACGTCATAGTGTCTGTGTTCAACAAACTACACAAACATTAAATTCCCAATGAAAATTAAAAAAGATCACACCTGTGTGAAGTGATGGGCGCTCTTATCATCATACATCATCATACATCATCTCATTCCGGCCAATCACAATTTGCGTCCTCACTTTTGTCTTCAATGTTTGTGTTTACGTAATGTCTGTGTTTACACGAACACTCAAAATTGTCCATTCATTGTCAATGGTATTTAATTGGGTTACACACACACCAAAAGCTGGACATAGGAGGGGCTATCTCCCCTCAAAAAGGGTTTTACATGCATGACTGTTTACATCAATTCAAAACAAAGGCAGACACCCTGGGAGTGAGATGAGTTCATATTTCATTCATGTACAATTGGGTGCCACCGATATTGTCCCTTATCATTTGACCCATTTAGGCCTGACCTCAACATTTAAAAAAATCCTTCTAAATCCTCCAATAAATATTTTCACGATTTTTCAAAAATAGCAGACCTACAAGCTCGTAGCGCGCCACTCGGTGGCGCGCTATGAGCTTGTAGATCTGCTATTTTTCAATAGCTAAATTATAACAATGTTTAAAACACCAAAAGGGGTTCCCGCCCAAAATGGGTTAACTGTCCTTTTGCGCAGATCACGCAAACCTCAGCAAAAAGAAAAGGACAATATCGATGGCCTCCAACTGTAGCTTGTTGTAACATTGTAACAAAGCTGCTGCAATGGACCGAGGGGACACTTCACCAACAGCAGGGGCTGCAGGGGACACAGCTGAGACAAGCAGGCTGGAGTCTTCCTTGGATCAACCAATGGATTCCAGTAGTGTTCATCATGAAGTCATCAAGTACACACCATCATCTCTGCCAGCCAAGCAATACGACGCAGTCACCACAGAACCAATCAGCAGTGGCCTTCAGACCATGGGGGAGCTGTTGTCATGGCAGCGGCATGAGGCCAGCCCCTTCGACGTGGCGACCGTCCCGCTGGCCAACCGGGAGCCTTCGCTAGCCGCCTCCCCCCTCCGCACTCTAGTGTCATGATGGGTGGTTACCTGAACGACAGGTTCCCCCAGGGGACGCACTCAGAGGCTCCGTACGCCTTCTACCACTGGCAATACATCGACATCTTCAACTACTTCACACACGTCATGGCAACCATTCCCCCTGCTGTGTGGACCAACGCTGCACACAAACATGGAGTCATCGTCCTGGGGACCTTCATCACGGAGTGGACGGACGGGGCCAAAGTGTGCGAGGCCTTCCTAAAGGACGAGGAGTCGTATCGGGCCGTGGCTGATAAGCTGGTCCAGATCAGCCACTGTTACGGCTTTGCCGGCTGGCTGGTTAACATAGAGAACACCCTGAGTGAGGTTGCGGTGAGGAACAGGCCTCTGTTCCTGCGCTACCTGACAGACCAGCTGCATGAGAGGCTCCCTGGCAGCAAGGTGCTGTGGTACGACAGCGTGCTGCAGGACGGACAGCTCAAATGGCAGAATGAACTCAACCAGAACAACAGGGTGTTTTTCAACGCATGCGACGGTCTGTTCACCAACTACAACTGGACAGAGCAGAGTCTGGAGGGCATGGAGGCCTTCGGCGGAACCCGGGCCCGCACGGCCGACATCTACGTCGGGGTGGACGTGTTCGCCACGGGCGAGGTGGTGGGAGGCATGTTTGACACCAACAGGGCGTTGGAGCTCATTCGGAAACACAACTTCTCCGCGGCCATCTTTGCTCCAGGTTGGGTCTATGAGCACAACCATGATAAGACTGTGTTTCGTGACAACCAGGATAAGTTCTGGGCTCTGCTGTCTGACTTCCTGTACGTCCACCGGCCGTCCTCACCTCTGCCCTTCATCTCCTCTTTCTGCCAGGGCTTCGGCATGGCCCTCTACTGGAAGGGACAGCAGGAGGCGGGGCGGAGCTGGTTCAACCTCAGTGCTCAGGAGCCTCAGCCTCTCTACTACCACTACCACCTGGATGGAGGAGGCTGGCTGAAGAGCCGAGGGTGCCCCGAGGACGCCTGGAACGGAGGCTGCTCTCTGCTGCTGGAGGGAATCCTGCCTGCCAGCCACAACACGATATGTGCCAGGCTGTTCTCTCTGAACGTGCTGCTAGCTTCCAGCTCCATGGTGTCTCTCGTCTACAAGCTGTCCCCGGGCATCACCGTCTCTCTGGAGCTGAAGACCACTGACGCCGTCGCCAATCTGTGCACACACAAGGCAGTGCAGGGCGTCTCCACCACCAGTATGTCTCCTAGAGTTCTGGATACCAACCACCACTTGGTTAAACAGCTCTCTCAAAGGTGTGGTCAGTGGAATCCAGACAGCTGGACTGTCAGGTGTTCCCAGTTGGATCTGCTTGGCTGTGCACTGAGGGAGGTGTGTGTGATCATACAGCGGGAGGGTGAACCTCAGGACACGCCCTTCAGCTGCCGAGTGGGAGAGTTCATGGTCCTGGATGAGGCCAGTCTGTCGGCGCCCCTCCAGTCAGTCCAGGGCGTTTGTGTCGACGACGTGGTTTGGCTGCGGGGCGTCGGCAGCAGCGGCGCTGCCCAGCCGGGTTCTTCTCCCTCCGCCAGCCTCCTCCTCAACGCCACCCTGCGCTGGAGCTACCCTAACCCGGCCCAGCTGGTGCGTCACTTCAAGGTGTACTGGAGACGCCTGCGGGGGGCGGACCCCCACGTCCCACCGGGCCGGCCCGTGCTTGTGGGCCGCTCCTACTCCACCCTGTTCAGGGTGACGGAGCAGCCGGTGGCCGAACCCCCGGGCCTGATGGAGCTGCTGGTGGAGCCTGTGACGCGGGAGGGCTTCCTGGTCCCGGAGAGGCACTGGGGCAGACTTAGCCTCAGCTACACCGAGGAGCGGAGGGTGGAAACATGAGGGACACGTCTCAGTGTGTCTGCTTGGGAAATCATCATGGGACAGCAATACAGAAAAATGTGTTTCTGATTGACTATGCAACATGTTCATATATTTGTATTTGATGTTCTCTATATTCTTGATTAGGATTCCGTTTTGTTATCGTTTAAAAAGGTGCTATTTGGGGCTGCCTGCTGGTTCAACCAGTTTGTGGTCACTGCGTAAAGCTATGCTGTAGAATTATTTTCTATAATTAAGTTGAATCATCATGAGCATCATCTGGTGTCCCTAAAAAAAGAAGAAAAAAAACCTTGTCACCGTTGTTGTGCCGTATCTGCCCCCTTGTGGCCTGATGGATTTATAGACAAAGTTTTACCCTCATCTATAGGGGAAATAACTAATAGGCCTACTTGCAATATTGATGTCAGAAATCCCTGCTTTGTGCGCCTGCCTTGGCATGCTTTGCGGCCAAAGGGGGTAAATCATTTCCATTTAATATCAGTTACCCGGCAGCCCTCTCTCACTAATATAACATCAAATTATTTGCATCAGTCTGGATTCCCAACCTCTGCATCAACTCCACATGCTTTTAAAAATAGAAATGGCCTGGGTCTAATTCACCTAATATTAGGAGTATATTGGCAAAAGAAAGACTAGATCATCTAAAGATTCTAGCATCACAAACAGATCCTGATATATTGGTTTCCAAGTGCAATATCCTTAAATGGTTTTAACTTATTTAGAGTAGACATAAATGTGAGAGCTGGTGGAGTGGCCATTTTTTTTTATTAAATCACTGTTTTTCAGTCACTGTTTTAAAAGCTGTTACTATACATAATTATTTTGAATTTATTGTTTTGTCAGTTAATCTGAGAAACTAAACATTTTAATGAGCTGGCCTCCAAAACAGAAACATCTCCAGTACCCTATAAACCGCAGATGTTAATGATTATTTTATACAAACTTTTAACTCAATAGTAAATGTATATGCCTCTTTCAAAAAGCAAAGAATACAAGCTAGATCTAGTCCTTGGTTCTGTAATGAGCTGTAATCTATGCTCCAGTTAAAAAACAAGGCCTGGGCCTTCGCTAAAAAAATCAGGAGATCCCACTCACTGGCTTGCTTTTAGGTAGCTAAGAATAAAATCCAGCTGTAAATCAGCTGTAAAACAAACAAAAAAAAGGGGAAAAAAAGCTACGTCTGATTATTACATACTGTAGATGCTGGGCTATGATTCCAACCCAGCTAACGTTTGGAAAATTGTAAATTCAGTGAAAAATAAAAAATCTACCTCATTACCTGCACAAATATCGGTCACATCTTGACAGCAGGAACCCCCCTCCCTATCTAATTATTGGACAGTTTTAGGATGTTGATATTCATTTTGTATTCATCTTCAGGGCCCCAAATCATACCCACCAGTTCAACTTCTGAACCCACCCTGACAAGCACATGGAATTGAGGTTGAGTTGAGTTGATCTATCTCTATCTATCTTCTTTTCAGACTTGCAGAGGTAGGTCTAATATAAAATAGGCGGCAACTGCTGGCGGAACTGGAAAAAAAAATGCATGCGCGTTCACGTGAAGGGGGGTTGGATTCTGAAAAAATGGATTCAGAAAATGATACAACGCCGGCAGTCAGCATTGTGAGCTTGTTGTAGGTCTTTCATTCAGCATTGTGAGCTTGTTGTAGGTCTTTCATTCAGCATTGTGAGCTTGTTGTGGGTCTTTCATTCAGCATTGTGAGCTTGTTGTAGGTCTTTCATTCAGCATTGTGAGCTTGTTGTAGGTCTTTCATTCAGCATTGTGAGGTTGTTGTAGGTCTTTCATTCAGCATTGTGAGCTTGTTGTAGGTCTTTCATTCAGCATTGTGAGGTTGTTGTAGGTCTTTCATTCAGCATTGTGAGGTTGTTGTAGGTCTTTCATTCAGCATTGTGAGCTTGTTGTAGGTCTTTCATTCAGCATTGTGAGCTTGTTGTAGGTCTTTCATTCAGCATTGTGAGGTTGTTGTAGGTCTTTCATTCAGCATTGTGAGCTTGTTGTAGGTCTTTCATTCAGCATTGTGAGGTTGTTGTAGGTCTTTCATTCAGCATTGTGAGCTTGTTGTAGGTCTTTCATTCAGCATTGTGAGGTTGTTGTAGGTCTTTCCAGAGTCTTTCATTCAGCATTGTGAGCTTGTTGTAGGTCTTTCATTCAGCATTGTGAGGTTGTTGTAGGTCTTTCCAGAGTCTTTCATTCAGCATTGTGAGCTTGTTGTAGGTCTTTCATTCAGCATTGTGAGGTTGTTGTAGGTCTTTCCAGAGTCTTTCATTCAGCATTGTGAGCTTGTTGTAGGTCTTTCATTCAGCATTGTGAGGTTGTTGTAGGTCTTTCCAGAGTCTTTCATTCAGCATTGTGAGCTTGTTGTAGGTCGGCTGTTTTGGATTTAAAATAGGGCTTAAGTGGTTCTGTGTGTTTTGTATTGATAATAATCTAAGGCTGAAAAGTAAGGGACGTAACTAAAGCTCTCAAATAGTGGCGTAAAAGTAGACTGTACTTTTACAGTCTCTGAGATGTATAGTGGAGTAGTAATACTCCACTACTAGTAGTAGTAATACAGTAAATACTCCAGTTAAGTAAATGTACACAAACAATTTACTTAAGTACTGTACTCGAGTACATATACTGTACTTACTTCCACCACTGTTCAATTATTCCTTCACCTGCTGTAAGTAACATCTCCTGATCATGCTTGACCAGCAACACAAATGTGTGTCTATGGCGCCATCTAGTGTTAAAATACAGACATTGTATGAAAATGTAAAAATACTGGTATGATTTGACCTGTCTGTCATATCCAGTGTGTGTGTGTGTGTGTGTGTGTGTGTGTGTGTGTGTGTGCGCGTGTGCGCGTGGAATTAATTCATGTCTTGTAACATACTATAGTGGCAGTGCATCTGCAATGAATTAAAACATTGTTTTATATGCTATAAAAACTCGTCAATCATTAACAAAATTGGCAATTAATATAGAAGGCACAAATTGTGAAAATAGCCGATCTACAAGCTGTAGGTCGGCTAGTTTCACAATATTTGAAAAGTAAAAGTGCCAAGTGCTTATCAAGGTGGGGGGGGGGGGGGGGTGGGGGAGCTTGAAAAGGTTGAGAACTACTGGTCTAATGCATGGACGGTGCTTGTGCGTGCGTGTGCGTGTGTGTGTGTGCGTGTGTGTGTGTGTGTGTGTGTGTGTGTGTGCGCGTGCGTGCGTGCGTGTGCGGGCACTGCGTTTGTCCTCCTCTCAACGTGTCCAGCAAAATAGCTGGGGTACGATTTGAGAGTATGACCTCAATGTATGAGACCCGGGTACTCAGGAAGGGGAAAGCTATTACTAGGGACAATACACACCCGTTACACAGCCAATACCATCTCTTACCATCAGGGCGACGGTACATGGTACCTTCCCTGCAGGCTAGGGCCTCAAGATCGTTTGTTCCCATAAGTATAGGACTTATGAACAAGCAGGCCCCATCTCAGTTCCGTGCATAAAGTGTGATGTGATGCCTCTTCGAACTATGACTGGTGGCCTTCTGTTGGCATTGTTTCTTTATTGTCTATGTACTGTTTGTTTGCATATGTTTTATGTATATCCTGATGACTGCTGTGCACAAAACAAATTTCCGAAAGGACGAATAAAGTATCTATCTATCACAACCCAGGAACCAGTGATCCGTATGTGAAGTTCAAGCTGGCGGGGAAGGAGGTGTTCAGGAGTAAGACCATCCACAAGAACCTGAACCCGGTGTGGGAGGAGAGGCTCAGTCTGCTGGTGGACACCCTGAAGGAACCGCTGTACGTCAAGGTGAGACAGGGACGCACGCGCAGAGAGCGCTGGAGACGACGCGAGGTGCAGACCTTTATCCCAGGGGTTCTCAACCCGTGGGTCGCGACCCCTCGGGGGGGGGGTCGCCAAATTATTTTAGGGGGTCCCCAAATTATTTTCAAAAAAAAAAAAAAGATTTTTTTTAAATTTTTATTTTCACGATTTTTCAAAAATAGCAGACCTACAAGCTCGTAGCGCGCCACTCGGTGGCGCGCTATGAGCTTGTAGATCTGCTATTTTTCAATAGCTAAATTATAACATAATGCTTAAAACACCAAAAGGGGTTCCCGCCCAAAATGGGTTAAGGTTATTATATTGGGGGTCGGGAGGGGGCGGGGCGGGGGTCCCGAGACATTGCCAAAGCATTTCCGGGGGTCCCCGGCCAAAAACGTTGAGAACCCCTGCTTTATCCGACCGTATACCAAACGTCCGACATGCACTTTCCTGTTCAATTATTTTCATTTTTCGTTTTTCTTTTAGGTTTTATAACCTCAATTACAGCCACACAAACTGAACATTGAACACTCAGTGGATTTTCTGTGATGGTTTTCTCTGTGTGTTCTGGAACCTTTGGAGCTGCAATGAAAACAGGCAAACAGGCCAGGCAAAATTGTTATGTCATATATGGGATTTGTGGACTGTTACATCACAGTCCACAGGAAAATCAGAGCACGTGTTTGAGCCAGAAAACCCCAGACCACAGAAGATCTACTGAATGTTAAAAGTTCACGTTTTTGGGGTGCTCAGAAAACCAAAAAGAAAAAAAAAGAAAAGAAAAATTACAAAAACTTTTTTATGTCACGATCCCTTTAAAAATCACCCGTGCTGCGGGTTACAAATCACCCGTGCTGAGGGTTACAAATCACCCGTGCTGAGGGTTACAAATCACCCGTGGTGCAGGTTACAAATCACCCGCGCTGAGGGTTACAAATCACCCGCGCTGCGGGTTACAAATCACCCGTGCTGAGGGTTACAAATCACCCGCGCTGAGGGTTACAAATCACCCGTGCTGAGGGTTACAAATCACCCGTGCTGAGGGTTACAAATCACCCGCGCTGAGGGTTACAAATCACCCGTGCTGAGGGTTACAAATCACCCGTGGTGCAGGTTACAAATCACCCGCGCTGAGGGTTACAAATCACCCGTGCTGAGGGTTACAAATCACCCGTGCTGAGGGTTACAAATCACCCGTGCTGAGGGTTACAAATCACCCGTGCTGAGGGTTACAAATCACCCGTGGTGCAGGTTACAAATCACCCGTGCTGTGGGTTACAAATCACCCGCGCTGAGGGTTACAAATCACCCGCGCTGAGGGTTACAAATCACCCGTGCTGAGGGTTACAAATCACCCACGCTGAGGGTTACAAATCACCCGTGGTGTGGGTTAGAAATCACCCGTGCTGCGGGTTACAAATCACCCGTGCTGCGGGTTACAAATCACCCGCGCTGCGGGTTACAAATCTCCCGCGCTGCGGGTTACAAATCACCCGCGCTGCGGGTTACAAATCACCCGTGCTGAGGGTTACAAATCACCCGTGCTGCGGGTTACAAATCACCCGTGCTGCGGGTTACAAATCACCCGCGCTGCGGGTTACAAATCACCCGTGCTGAGGGTTGCAAATCACCTGTGCTGAGGGTTACAAATCACCCGCGCTGCGGGTTACAAATCACCCACGCTGCGGGTTACAAATCACCCGCGCTGCAGGTTACAAATCACCCGTGCTGCGGGTTACAAATCACCCGCGCTGCGGGTTACAAATCACCCGCGCTGCGGGTTACAAATCACCCGTGCTGCGGGTTACAAATCACCCGCGCTGCGGGTTACAAATCACCGGTTAGGGTTACGTTTGTGTTTGACAAATGCCTGCATGCACCCGGAGACGCGGAGGCTGAAATTCCCTAAAAGTCACTTTTTGCAACAAAAAGAATGTACAAGCTCTCAATGCAGTGAGAGCTTGTAGATCAGCTATTTTCAAGGTGCGACCGTGCACTTTTTAGCTACTGAAGATGGGGCGTACAACATGGATTTCTACACAGAGGACAAATTATTTCAACGCAAAATGCTGCGTTCAATTTCAGGAGGGTTCGGGAAAAAACATTAAATTCTCCTGAACGCTGCATGCTTTCGGGCAGCGTACTGTATATCTATTCTACGTCCGAGCATAGACATGGTAACGCCCCGCCTGCCTCTGATTGGCCTACCGACACTGCCCGACTGTTCTCCGAGACGCGAGGTTACTCCGTGGTGGGAAATAATACGAGTATTACAAGAGAATGACAGCTTGTAACTTTTATTTTTGTAGAAGAAGCAAACTAATATTGTTTATGCCGTTTGCTTTGATTGAATGATTGATTGAACACGTACGTTGAATGATTTGATTTGAGCGTGTTCTAAATTAAAGTGTGATTATTGTGTATTAATCTAATTATAGTAAACTAATACTATTATACTAAAAAAGATAAAGATCAAGGAAAAAGAGACCTTTTTACAGTGTTTCAAGTTTACACTGTACACATACAAATAAACTGCATAAACAATATATTAGTTTGCCTCTTCTACAAGAGGCAATACAAGAGCTGTCATTCTCTTGTATTATATCGTACTTCTATCTACTACTATCCAGCATATACTGTAGCTATCCACCTCAGAGGAACGTCTGGTAAGGCCAGCAGTGTCGGTAGGCCAATCAGAGGTAGGCGGGGCGTTAACCATGTCTATGCTCGGACGTAGAATAGATATACGCCTTTGGGTATGGCATGGAAAGTAAAGGGGGGGCATTTGCATTTCTTTCACCGATGCGGCATTCATGGTCTGGAGTCTGGAGAGGGCAGTATTTTGTTTACAGACGGGAAAAAGGGCAGGCAGGCTCAAGCCCCCTTTGATGTCTGTGTGTGCACGTGCCTTTGATGTCTGTGTGTGCACGTGCCTTAACCCAATCCAATGAAGCCAGGAAACGTCAGGTTACGTTTTAAGCACTATAACCACCCCTGATTTTACGTCTTTAAAAAAAAGAAAAGAAAACCCCTTTTTCTTTTCTTTTTTTACAATCGAAACGCTGGCACCTGGTCTGCGTTTCTATTGTAATGTAGTGGCATGGATGGTGTGTTAAGGTGAGTAACACCATCCCCAAGAACCTCGACCCTCACTCAGTTTGCTGGTGGACACCGACCGGCCCCCGAAGGGAACCGTGTGGGACAGGATGGTGCTGGGTGGGAAGAATGCCCTGACACCGTCCATCAAAGGACGTATCAGTGGTTTCTGGTCTGAAAGATCAGAAACCACAAACGTACAGTAAATTACCATCTGAAGGAGTGACATTCGGCCTGGGCCGTGGCTCAGCGGTCCAGGCACCTTGGCCGGTAGCCCGAGTCTGGCAGTGTGCCGCGGGTTCGACTCCCGATTCCGACGGCCTTTACTGCATGTCACTCCCCCATCTCTCTCCCCCATTTCCTGTCAGCCTACTGTCTGTCCCTCTATAAAAAATATAAAATAAAGGCGAAAGCCTAAAAAACAAAACGGAGTGACATTCACTGCAGCCGTTTTTTTTTCTTCTTTTTTTTCTCTCCTGTACATCCCGGTCAGAGCCATAGAGTAAGACAGCGTTACGACAACTCTGTTCACTTCATGGGGCCAGTCCAATGGCGGCTCTTCTACATAGACTTCTATTGGCGTTTTGGGGGAAGAGTGACAAAGTCCTGGACCGAAGTTGGCAGAATGCACTGGACTCAGGCAACAAACTGGCAATTTTTTTTGTAATAGTACATATAGTACATAAACATTACAGAGACTTTAGTTGTCACTGTACAATACTTTAAAACAGTTGCCATATTGCACACATGCCTAAAATTATTTGCGCCACCCTCGTTGAAAACAATGTATTTTTCTGTCCCCTCAATGTCATAACTCTCTTACTCTATGGCTCTGATAAGCTATACAACACTTGGGCTAAAAGCCAAAATATAACACATTGTGGTCCTACATTAGCTTGCGGAGTTAGTTCATTCAGACAACCTCAAGGGGGTTCATGCCATGCTCAAAGGCACATACTATACTCAAGGGGTTAACATGCTGCATTACTATGTGGGTGTACAAGTGTGTGCAAGTCCCTCACGTCATTCGCCGATGCGGCAGTCAGCTGACCAATTGGGCGGGCTACTTAAGCTCACCAGTCTGCATGCTCTTCCTGCCTTCCTCTGCATATGGTCCCTGGTTGTATGTGATGTTTTTTCCCACCACCACCCCAGCACCACCGGTGGGCTCTGCTATTTATGTTCCCCATGGGGGGTTATTGTATATCTATCTCCCTGCTCTTAATGTTTTATGTTGTTGCTTAATCTTGCCGAGCAGGGAGAAATCCAGCAGAGCCGAACGCCAAGTCAAATATCATATGCACACTCATTACTCATTCTGTAATAAATATTGGTAAATCTATTCGTGAGTTGTCTGACTGAACTAATGTTGTGGTCATTGTGGGTGCCATTTGTGCTGTCTCTCTCCAGGTGTTTGACTATGACTTTGGACTTCAGGACGACTTCATGGGCTCTTCATATCTCCACCTGGAATCACTGGAACACCTCAGGTCTTCCTTCTCTGCATTTATGCTATTATGTTCTTTATTTTATAGCATTGCTTCTTTTCTTTCTTGATTTCTGTCTCTTTCTCTCCCTCACTATAGTCTCCCTTTCTTTTTTTCAGTCGCTATATCTGTTCATCCTTGCCTCTCTCTATATGTATGTCTGTCTCTCCCTCACTCGTCCTATCCACTGCCTCTTTTCCTTTTATTTCCTTGAATTACTAACCATTCATTTTGTTCTGTTTCCTGTTCTTATATCCCCTCTGCCTCCAACGGTTTGGGCAGCAGCTAGAGGCGGGATAGCTGCTGCTGATTGGCCAGGCCGTTTTGTGGCCGGGCATCAAGTCTGCCTGAGAGTTCCCAGATGGGAGCAGGAGGGGGGAACCCAGTGTACTCTCTGCTGCCCCATCTGGCGGAGTCAGGTTAGGTTTGACTGCCATCATCATTGATTCAGTCATGGTGAAGAATAGCTCAATACTGCCCTCTTGTGGCCTTTCCTGGTGATTCACCACAAAGCTGTAGTGAACCTTGACACTAAGAGAATCCACACATTTATCAATCATAGACCAAGTGTAGCGATAATGGAAAAGTAATTAACCCCTGTTTTTATTTTTTCTTCTTAAAAATGCTAAATACAACACACAAGTAGTAGTAGTAGTATTGACACAATCGATTCGATAACGATGATTTGCATTACAAAACGATACGATAAAGTCAATGTTGCTGTTTACATTTCGATATACTTCGATTCTTGAAATTAAAATACATTTTTCATGTCCACGTGCAGTGTTCTCTATAATATTCAACAAGGTATACAGTGTGTGAGCCTGGTGCACCGTGTGTGCATTAGAGCAGGGGTTCTCAACCCGTGGGTCGCGACCCCTCGGGGGGTCGCCAAATTATTTTGGGGGGTCCCCAAAATATTTTCCAAAAAAAATGATTTTTTTTTTTTTTTTTTTTTTCACGGTTTTTCAAAAATAGCAGACCTACAAGTTCATAGCGCGCCACTCGGTGGCACGCTATGAGCTTGTAGATCTGCTATTTTTCAATAGCTAAATTATAACAATGCTTAAAACATCAAAAGGGGTTCCCACCCAAAATGGTTTAAGGTTATTGTAGCAGTCAATTTATATTGGGGGTCGGGAGGGGGCGGGGCGGGGGTCCCGAGACATTGCCAAAGCATTTCCGGGGGTCCCCGGCCAAAAACGTTGAGAACCCCTGCATTAGAGCAGTGGTTCCCAAACTTTTTCATGTCAAGGACCCCCAAATTGACACTAATTAGCCCGCGGACCCCCATTAGAAAATATATGTCAGGGACCCCCATAAGAGAAGAGTTTTAGGGCTCTAGCAGTGATTCTCAACCCGTTTAATTTCAAGGACCCCCAGTTTGACGTGCATTAGTCTATGGACCCCCATTTAATGGCATTTCTATATCTGGGACCCACAATTTATATTGTAAAATCAAAGTTAATTTAACTCTTGAGAGTGCACAAATGCGGGTCCATTTGCTTCCATTTGTACACTCTCTGAGTTACAGACCCATAAGGGTCCATTTGGTTCCAAACTATCATTTAGCTGGGGACCCCCTGGAACTCCCTCAAGGACCCCTGGGGGTCCCCGGACCCCACTTTGGGAACCACTGCATTAGAGCCTGACTGTCTGATTGACAGATTTTTGTCAAAATAACGATTTCGATAAGATTTCTATCAAACCGATTAATGATATTTTTGACAGCCAATCTAAGCTCACAATAATGTCGGGTACGACGTCTCTTGACATAATTATGAGAATATGTCATGAGGTCAGTCCGTTGCTCTCCCCAGGTTGTCAGAGGGAGTGTAGCGCCCAGGATTACATTAGATAATTGACACTGGGATACACATTTTAAATACAAAAATAAAACAATCTCATATGTCCCAAACTGTTACTTTTGATGCTTTTGAATTGGAATTTGAATCCTGAAAAGTTTTGGACATACATGACCAGGTCTAGCAAAATGGTCCTCATCTATAATGAAAAGGCAGAAAATCTAAAATAAACTTGATTTTTTTTTTGTTGTGATTTTCGTTTTTTTTTTCATATTAACACAGCTTGAATGTTGAAGGAGGTTTTCATTCCAACAGATTATTGATTTGGGCAAATTAAATGTATACATTTATAAGTCAAAGTAGGCTAGCCAGCACTAGGTGTTGAAATGTTGTGAACATTCAAAGGGGATTTTCTCAGCTTTGGGTAAAACGGCACAATAATTTTAAAATGGTCATATCTCCTTCAAATATTTTCCAATTTCATTGAATGATACATCTAAATGAAAAATTACTCTGGTCGAGATGAGGGCCTATTTGCCAGACCCGGTCACAATTACATGTGTGAAGTTATACCTTTCCACTTGGACAGAGACGACATCAGTCTAGCTCTATAGCTCTATGTGAATGGCCTGCTCCCCTTCTTTCAGGGCTCTGGACGTGACCCTTGACCTCAAGGACCCCCAGTACCCTGACCACGACCTGGGCACGTTGGACCTGGAGGTCACTCTGACCCCCAAGGAGGGAGACCTCAAAGAAGTAAGGAACAACGTCTTATCTGTCTGACCTTCTCTCTCCCATCTGTCATTATGTCTTCCCTTCATATACTGTACCTTATTAATCCCCCACGCATGGGGGGAATTCTGTGTCAGCTTCACCCGGCTGGTGGCTACTCGGATCATTATTATTATTGATTGATTGAATTAGACACAAAATATAAACAGTACAGAGTACAGTCTATGGCTATGCTAAAAGGATAGCACAAAAAAAAGTCATTGTTCAATTCATAAACATGTGAAATAACAACAGGATTCAATATCATCACAAAATCTAAAACAAAATGTATGTACATGATTATGATCAAGCTGGAGTTAGGGCTTTATGAACACTGACATTAAGTAGAGTCGTGGTGTAATTCCAAATATCTTGACTCATTGACTAACTTTGACATCGAAACAATCCTCAAAGTCACTCTTTTAGCACATAAACAATCCTCAAAGTCACTCTTTTAGCACATAAACAATCCTCAAAGTCACTCTTTTAGCACATAAACGAATGCAAACAAAGAAGATTCTACCAATATATATCGTTGTTGTCGGGCAGAAACCTTTTATCTCCATATTCTAACTTGTAGTTGTTTTGTAAATTAAAGGAGAATTCCATTCTAGAAGGCTTTCTTTCCTTTATTTGTAGTTGTTACGTCCCCAACAAAGAGGTCCAGGTGTTATTTTGTGCAAAAGTGCATTATTGGCTATTTTCCCTAATATAAGCCCTCAATGGGGGTTGGGTTTTTGTGCTAATTCGCTTATTTCCATCAAAATAAGTAGTAAAGTGTGCCGCTCGGGATACTATTTACATTATGAAGAGAGGATATATACAAAAAAGATAGAATTTTGAGCGATGGAAATAAGCGAATTAGCATAACACCCCATAGCCCCATTCAATTCAATGCAATTCATTGAGGGCTTATGGTAGGGGAAATAGCAATAGTAACAACTACAAATAAAGGTAAGAAAGCCTTCTAGCATGGAATTCTCCTTTAACGCACGCTACTTGATCATACTACAGCGTCGCACAAACGCATCAAACATAGCAGATCCACACGCTCGAAATGTGGCGAGAAAGCAGCACGCTTTGAGCTTGTAGATCTGCAACTTTTGCTGTTTTTGTATTTGAATCCAAAGTAACAGTTTTGGACATGTGAGGTTTCCACCCGACAGCGACAAGAACAGCTCACCACCCGTAACGGTTGCCTCAGTTTAGCTCCTTCGGCGAGCCAGGTGCGTAGGTGTGTACCTAGCCGAGAGGATCTTAGCCTCTCTTTTTTTGTGTAGCCAGGTGGTGTGAGGGGAAATCGCACAAAGGACTCTCAATAAAGAATAATGAACCCTTCATTTTTGATTGGAACAGTCTCTTTGGATTTGAAGCAGAGCTGGGTTTGGTTTAGCTCTGGTCCATAGCCTTCTACTGCTTCAGTATAAGGCTATGTGTCTTTCAGTTTTAAAGCTCACATCGAAATCAGACCAGCCTCTCCTCTTTTGTGGAAATCTCACGAACGTTTGACCTACTCACCAAAACAAAGACGGGTTGTGTCAATAGAAAGCCTACTTTCCTTAGTGGACGCACTCTGAGCACCCCACCACACGTATAAACGGTACTTTTTGGCCAAAAAGAGATTTTGTTTCCACCGGGGAAAAAAACACTTTTAGTTACTCCAATGCGCCCTCTACCGATATTGCCCAGAGAACTGCCTCATAGAGAATATTTATAAAAATCCCTTTTTGGCCAAAAAGTACTGTTTATACGTGTGGTGGGGTGCTCAGAGTGCGTCCACTAAGAAAAGTAGGCTTTCTATTGACACAACCCGTCTTTGTATTGGTGAGTAGGTCAAACGTTTGTGAGATTTCCACAAAAGAGGAGAGGCTGGTCTGATTTCGATGTGAGCTT